>NC_042988.1:22310758-22610758 GCF_901001165.1 Salmo trutta | reverse complement strand
GTTGTTTTATAACCTAGTAAGCCTTTTTTTTAAATCATCAGCAGTATTTGTACAGGGTAGCCAGTAGGCTAACCTCTCAAATGAATAGAAGCTGTTGGCCTATTGATAGAAATACTAGTGGCTATGGCCTCACATTCAGTTCAAATTGTTGTTCAGCCTTCTAGCTAATATCCCCCCTCTGTTATCAATGGAAAATTAGCAGAAGTAGTCAGATATTCCGACAGAGGGCGATCAGAATCCAAATTGACGGACCCCTCCTCTCCCTAACCCATCCCCGCCTCTTGATTGAGGGAGGTGTCGGGGATCTCCTACAACAAACCCACATTCAGATGGATATATTAATTACATCACAACCCGTGGAGGATATATCAGAGGGAGCAGGTTACTCTCTCAGCGTCCTGCAAAAGAAAACGAAACACCATGCCGATCCTCAGAGGGGAGGACTTGAAACTGGAATCACGCGTCAAAGCGCACAAGAATGAGAACCGCTGATGCCACTGATGCTGTCAGAGAGCCATTTCATACAATATATTGAATTCGTGCGTAAAAGGAAAACATTGCCTATATCTAGATTTGTTTTACGAAAGAGACTATTCATCTTTACCATCTTCAATCAATTATCGTTTGCTATGGAGTAAGCAGTCTGAATTTTAAGGACACCAACACTCAAGAAGTGAAGTTTGGCTGGATGTAACTCCGCAAGAACCGGGCACAACTGTACGCAGCAGAGTAGCCTAGGCCTACCTGTTTAGCTGTATCCTATAATACTGTCTTATTGTGCGTAACGGACATGGATCAATCACAGCATTTTGTAGCAATGTACTTGCTGATGTTGTCCCTCGGACTTATAATAGAAGAAGGGCTATGCCAGCATTATTACCTCCTCCGTCCTATCCCGAGTGACAGTTTGCCACTTGTGGAATTAAAAGAGGACCCAGATCCTGTCTTTGACCCAAAAGAGAGGGACCTCAATGAAACCGAACTGAAAAGTGTATTGGGGGACTTTGATAGTCGCTTGATGTCTATTACACCACCACAGGATAAATACACTGGCAACGATGAGCTTGACGATTTGGACATTCAACAGAAGCCTAGTGGAGTGATGCCGAATGAAATCAAAGCAATGGATTTTGACGTACAGTTTGGCAAGAAGCACAAACCCAGTAAAAAACTGAAACGGAGGCTGCAGCAGTGGCTGTGGTCATTCTCGTTCTGCCCCGTCATTTATACATGGAACGACCTTGGCAACAGATTTTGGCCACGTTATGTGAGAGTGGGAAACTGTCAAAGCAAAAGATCATGTTCGGTTCCAGAGGGGATGGTCTGCAAACCAGCAAACTCGACTCATTTTACGATATTGAGATGGCGATGTATACAGAAGAAAGGGGGCCTCAAATGTACTTGGATACCAGTTCAATACCCCATGATAACCGAATGCAAATGCGCCTGCTCGAACTGAAATGACTGTTTTCAAGTATAAATTATGATGACTTTGTAATTTTGTATGCACTACCGAGTGTAGGAATGTATTGTATGTATATGAGGTGCCATTCAATTATATAGGTTATTGTAAAAAGTCAGTATTACGTGTAACCAGAGTCTACCGTATTTGTGGAAAGTATTGGTTATATTTGTTATATTTATATTGAAGATCAATGGCGCATAGGTGCCGTTTTATAAACATGTTGTTTTCCATTATGGAAACGAATCTATCAACCTCAGATTTCATGTGGATTATGTTATCTTGCAGCTGATATACAGCTGAATATCGGTAGCCTATTTCAACGATTTATCATGTAAATTAAGAGAACTGCTATTTATTCTTTATATTCATATAATAAAATGTCACTGAAATAATGAAATCTCTATTTTGTCTTTAAAAAAAAATTGTCCCCTATACCTGTCAACTCAACACACTGTGAACCCTTTGATGGAGTAATGACACCTGTCACAATTAGGGTTTACAGTGTGCGCACTCACTCACTCTGAACCAAGCTCTCAGGAGTCTCGCGTAGTTTGCGCAAGTAAGCAGTCTGGTTCAAGCGACTCTCAGTAAAGCAGCGTGCACCGGTCATACATGGGTAACCTATGGGCGGCTCTCAGTAGATTACTTACTTACACAGTTATACACTTTCATAGAGCTGGGGCCAAGACTTACTTGTTAATTATATTTGTTAAAACTTGGGGTTCCCAGGAGTGGATACGGGTTGAGGATTGCCTGAGTCATAATTGTTAAGCGTTTGTATTCATGCGTAAATGCGCACAATTCACGCACACTATTGGATAAATGGAGGGAGTTTTGTGCTTTTTCTACAATCTTACTTTTTTTGCTTCATAGCAACTGAAACAAAAATATTGATGAGAACAAGATGCTTGGTGACCTTGGACAATATATCAGTCTCAAATTGAGTAGATATTTTCCCACATTTGTTTTATCAACCAGTGACCAGTCCTATAATTACCCTATCATAGTAAAAACCATCTGTCCTCCATCAAACAGTTATCAGCTTACGAACCCATTACAAATGTAGGTGCTGATAAAGTAACAGTGATTTATTGATCCATAGTTTCAGCAGCTGTTGACAGTTCTCAGAGAGTCATCTCCAACACCCACCTCCTCATTAGCAACACAGCAGGAGTGAGCTCTAGAATGGAGCTGGAATTCCAGAGTGAGCAGAGGCCAATATTCCACCTGAAGTTGAACAAATAGAAGTTATTTCTATGTCTATGTTTTTGTAGAATTTAAACAGGGTGCAAGGATTAATAATATTTGCCTGCTTTCATTTTGTTCCTTATCAAGTTTACTAACTCAGGTAAAAAAAGTTTCAGCTTCTAGGAGACAAAATCAGCCCACCATTTTTGCATCAGTTCAGGACAAACACAGTAGTCCACCCTCTATGCTTGTTATACGAGAAATTGCATAAAAACACACACCAGGTTGACCCATTGTCTCAAGTCAGATAGTGTGTCGACTGTAGTTTATTTGCATTTCATTTGTAATTAATTTGTGGCGCAACGCATTATAATGATGTCACCTGATGACCAGGTTATAATGTTTCTAAATGTCCTCCTCAGATTCAAGGGGCGCGTTCCTCTGCCCAGGCTTTGCCGACATATGGAGAAGGGTGCAACTGCTCAACTGCAGCCCGCAGGAACCCCTATTTATACTATACTTCTACTGGTACATTTGTAATCTATGATTCCAGTACATATGCGGGAGGCAAGGACGTTCCAGTACAGTAGATGGCGGTAATGCAACCGCCGATAAACCCCAGAGAAGAAGAAGAGGCCAAATGGGACAATGGCGAGGGCAGGTGTTCGGCAGGCGGTAGCGAATGACACTGTGTGCCATCTTAGCCAGCTAGTCCTAAGGAGTACTCCAGTACACAGCAGGCGGAAGGCGGGCTAGCTAAGCATACTGTGTCGCAAGCACACGGTGTCGCCCCCACCTGCTGTGTACCGGAGTAGCTAGCGGTAGGCGGATACAATACCGGTAGACAGTATCCTTTTCCCCCATCTGTCGGGCACAGTTTTCTCCAGTACACAGCAGGTGGGAGACAGGGGCAACACAGTGTGCTAACTAACTAGCAAACTAGCACACAGTGTCACTAACTAGCAGACAGTGTTTCTAACAAGCAAGCTGGGGGTCGACAGGAACGACACGAATTGCGGGCTGCAGTTGCACACTATTGGACACATGCCAGATCTTACAATGCCTGGGTAGGTATTTTAGGTATCAGCGATCGCAGTCCGAGGTTCTGAAATTGCTAACTCTATGCGGCTGTTTATCGATAGGCTATCAGATTATGTAATGTTAGTGCTTGTAGTAGCCTATAGCTTTGCTTTAATGAATACATGTTTTATTTGGTCATTTTCTCATGATAAGCCTAACGTTTGTTCCACGAATCTATAGGTCTACAGTGTTGCAATGCTGCTATTTAGAATGCTTTCTGGCGGCAATAATGTATTTACTTGTTCAGTAATTAAAGTGGGAAATTCAAACACTGCAGATTGTAAAAGAAATTTCCGATGCAACAGCATATATAGAAATGTCCTGTAGGCAATAGCCTACCTTAGCCGTCCTTGCGCTCTCTCACAGCTTGGATAGAAAGTTTGTGCTGCATAAAACCAGTCTATTATTGGAAATAATAATAATACAATCAGTCCACCATCAAAACAATAGCTTATTAGGGATTGTTTCATTATGCAGACAATGCAGTCTAGCCTACTAACCTATTCATAGCAATATACAGTATTTAGCTGGTAGCCTATTTATATTACACATTGGAACTCAGACTCCACACTGTCAGGGCTATCCATCTCATCACTCATAGGCTTACCAGAAGGGGGTCGCTATCATGAGGCCGCTTGGTCTCTGGCAGTCATCAGCTTGGTTTTTCTAGAGAGGAGGAGGAGGGACGGCACTCTCACTAGAGGAACTGTCACTATTCTCGAGGGGAGGAAGAAGAGGAGGAGCAAGGCCTCTTTCATTGCTGGGCCCGGCAGTGAGGTCTCTGTCGGGACTGGAAGGCTGCTTGTGCTTGCTGCTGCCATGGTGTTTCGTCAGTGGAGGATGAGGTGGTTGCTTTGCTGATGTGGTTATCATGGGTAATTTGGCACGAGCTTGATCAGATAAAGATTTTTTGCATCTTTTTTTGTGCACCACTTGGTCTAGCCTTATGTTTATCCATCTTGATCAACGCACTCACTCTCCATCCGAGTCTGATCTGATTCACCTACAGTTTAAACTTGATTGCCAAGTAGGTGAGGAGGAAGGCGGGCTGCCACCGGCGCCGCTAAGAAATAAGCTAATTAGATGCACAACAACTATATTGTCTGTCTGCCTCACCTACTACCATGTAGATTGGACAACACAAACACTTCACTTGCTACATTCGGAAATTAAAAAAGAGAGTTACTGTCAAAATTATTAATATATATATATTTTTTAAATGTAGACATAGGTGCGCATGGATCCCCATAGCTCGTCGGCCCCTCCCACTTGTGGGGGCAGCGGGGGTTTCCGCTACACCAGTGCATATGTTATAGCAATCTGGTGCCCAATGGCACAGTCGATGACGTGGCTTGCAACCATTAGTTGATGTGTGCAAAGTCTGCGCAGGGGAACGCTGCCATAATATTTTACCTAATTTCTGCTGGTCACTGAGGTTTACTTATGAGTGAATAGAATCCATAATGTGGATATACAGTGGCTTACATTTTTAGTCAAGGGTTCTCATATCTACACAATCTGGGCTGAATCAACATGGAGATAGAGCTCCAGATGCAGGAACATACACAGTATATCATCAATGAACAATTTGACTGACACTGACCCAAATGACTTTTCCATGGAACTTAATCTCATGTGGTTATAATGCCTATGACTGTCAAGCCTCAGTTTACAAGCTATGTAAAGTAACCACCTATTTCAGGTTTTGTGTGTCATTGTGAGGTATTTAAGTAGACGGCAGGATTAGTGTCTACTCAGTAACAGATGACCTGGAAAAGTTGTTAAATATGAATAAATACATTTGACTTTTACTCAGAAAGTAGATATCAAATATACTTATTTGTTCTATTATATTCCAACACTTTATAATTAATATTTATTTAATATTGATAGGGTCAGTGTAAGACATTGTCGAGCAATGTACACAGCGACAGAACAAAGCAAACTAATCAAGTCTAGATAGCCTTTGCAGTCTTTCTATTTTGCTACACATTTACAGATGTAGGATCTTAATTTGAGCCAGTCTCCTACAGTAAGAAAATAATCCTGCAGCAACAGGAAATGTGAATTATTATGTGGATTATAATTAAATAATATTTTTGTAGGGGTTGATACATTTTTTGTAATAGCAAATCAAGTCTGAAATTTCTAGGTGGAAATTACAAACTTTAGAAGCCTTTTTTAAAACTAAAATACACTACAAGTTTGTATTTCCTGCCTTGCAGGAAAATTCTCATTGACAAAAGAGTGATCAAATGAAGATCCTACATCTGTAATGAAGTGTAAAATATATATAATTTTTTTAGACATATTTTTCTCCCAAAATATTTCCTCATTGTGTAAGATAGACCATTTCCTTTTAAAATGTAATTTCACTTTGATTCACTTGACCAACCACGTCATCACTTTGAGGTAAGATTTTTATATTCAACTGCATATCTTTTTCTTTCCTCTGGTTGTGTCTTAGAGCTGTAGGAAAGTGCTGATGCTGGTCAGAAGATTTGTGTGTGGAGTAATAAGTGTTGACAGAGTGCTTGGTGCCTGCTAATACCAGCTGCAGACTGAAGGATGCAGGGCAGCTAAAGCCCCCTGTCACTGTGAGCTGGCTTTTAGTGCTTCCTCCCTTAACACAGCATGCTGTGCCTCAAAAGACCCAGGCTCCATGGCCAGAGATCTCTGAAGTCTGAGATATACAACAATGTAATGCTTTTAGCCACCAGCAATCCATAAACTTAATGATATTTTTAGCTATGGGTTCTTTTTATTGCTTTTCTTTCTTTTTCTTTTCTTAATCAACTTCTTTGTTGTTGTTGCAAGGCTCATGCAGACACATTTGAGCCAAAACGTGTGGCTGATTAAATTCCCCTGAAGGTTTCAGATAGTTGCCTAATCAAAGCAGCGTCTCCTAGATAAGTATGCCAACCATAATACAATTATGATTAACAGACTAAACTCGTTTATGCCTGATGTATAGGAAAACTGGATTGATAATTCATTGAGTGGCTCACTAATTGAGAAAAGATTACGCTAACTTCTAGCTGTATCATTAAAATGAAGGTTGGCTGGTCCATAAATTATTATCATTTTGACATCAACATTTCTTATCTTTTTGATAGGTGTATAAGAGCAATAAGGTGAATTATGCTTTTGTTTTATTACTTTTCCCATAGGAGGACTATGATCTCAGTCAAATCATTTCCTTTTCCAACATGGGATGACATACATTCTTGGTTCAAATTTAAATGATCACTAACTCACAACAAATATATTTAATAATTGCCACAAAGTTCAAAGCTTTGTTGATCTACATTTTGACCTTTTTTGAGGACATAAAATGAGTTGTATTGCTTTGATTTATATGCATGGGCAGCATATCATTCTCCTGTAATGAAAAATTCCAAGCCAAGATTCACTTTACATATTACTACTATCAGATGAATGATGGAAGTTAGAGATCAGTTGTAAAGACTCAAATGTTGGCAAAGCCTGTGTTCCTTGACATCTTTCATAACTCTTTGGAAGAAGGTGTTGGAGCTGGCATCAGAGATCATCAAAGGGTTTACACATCTCTGAAATGCTTTGGCCTTGATTCAAAATTACACCCGTTTATTCAACCGTCCATCACCTTCAAAGTAGCAGAGAGAGCTTTTTGAAATAGGATACCTGAAACATATGTTTCAGCTTATAAGAATGAAAGGCATCCATGTACATTTATTTAAACCTGTGGTCGCAAGGTGATATGGTGGCAACTACTTTCTTTTGTCATCCATTTGGCCTTAAGTAATATATCATAACTTTTGAATTCATGTACAAAATGAATAATTCAGAACTTGTCATAGTTGTAAATGTATTATAGTCAGCCTAGGGCTTGGTCTACGTCCCTGACATCATTTCATAATACATTGTAGTCATATCACTCTCAGCTCAGCATATACTGTAGTCTATATTGTAGTCATATACTGGTTAAACAGCACAGGACGATAAGTTTGTATTAAATACACTACCGTTCAAATGTTTGGGGTCACTCAGAGATATCCTTTTTTTCCATGAAAACACACATGAAATGAGTTGCAAAATGAATAGGAAATATAGACAAGACGTTGACAAGGTTATAAATAATGATTTTTAATTGAAATAATAATTGTGTCCTTCAAACTTTGCTTTCGTCAAAGAATCCTCCATTTGCAGCAATTACAGCCTTGCAGACCTTTGGCATTCTAGTTGTCAATTTGTTGAGGTAATCTGAAGAGATTTCACTTCATGCATCCTGAAGTATCTCCCACAAATTGGATTGGCTTGATGGGCACTTCTTACGTACCATACGGTCAAGCTGCTCCTACAACAGCTCAATAGGGTTGAGATCCGGTGACTGTGCTGGCCACTCCATTATAGACAGAATACCAGCTGACTGCATCTTCCCTAAATAGTTCTTGCATAGTTTGGAGCTGTGCTTTGGGTCATTGTCCCATTGAAGGAGGAAATTGGCTCCAATTAAGCGCCGTCCACAGGGTATGACATGGCGTTGCAAAATGGAGCGATAGCCTTCCTTCTTCAAGATCCCTTTTACCCTGAACAAATCTCCCACTTTACCAACACCAAGGCACCCCCAGACCATCACATTGCCTCCACAATGCTTTGACAGATGGCGTCAAGCACTCCTCCAGCATCTTTTCATATTTTCTGCGTCTTACGAATGTTCTTCTTTGTGATCCGAACATCTCAAACTTAGATTCGTCTGTCCATAACACTTTTTTCCAATCTTCCTCTGTCCAGTGTCTGTGTTCTTTTGCCCAGCTTAATATTTTATTTTTATTGGCCAATCTGAGGTATGGCTTTTTCTTTGCAACTCTGCCTAGAAGGCCAGCATCCCGGAGTCGCCTCTTCACTGTTGACTTTAAGACTGGTGTTTTGTGGGTAGAAATTTAATGAAGCTGCCAGTTGAGGACTTGTGAGGTGTCTGTTTCTCAAACTAGACACTCTAATGTACTTGTCCTCTAGAGCCAGTTTGTGCTGTTCTGTGAAAGGAGTAGTACACAGCGTTGTACGAGGTCTTCAGTTTCTTGGCAATTTCTCGCATGGAATAGCCTTAATTTCTCAGAACAAGAATAGACTGACGAGTTTCAGAAGAAAGTACTTTGTTTCTGGCCATTTTGAGCCTGTAATCAAATCCACAAATGCTGATGCTCCAGATACTCAACTAGTCTAAAGAAGGACAGTTTTATTGCTTCTTTAATCAGGACAACAGTTTTCAGCTGTGCTAACATAATTGCAAAAGGGTTTTCTAATGATCAATTAGTCTTTTAAAGTGATAAACTTGGATTAGCTAACACAACGTGCCATTGGAACACAGGAGTGATGGTTGCTGATAATGGGCCTCTGTACTCCTATGTAGATATTCCATAAAAAATCTGCCTTTTCCAGCTACAATTATCATTTACAACATTAACAATGTCTACAATGTATTTCTGATCAATTTGATGTGATTTTAATGGATAATAAATGTGCTTTTCTTTCAAAAACAAGGACATTTCTAAGTAACCCCAAACTTTTGAACGGTAGTGTACATCTTATTTGACCTATCCTGTCTCAGATGCAGCTCATCTCCAGTCTGTCAGTATAGGACAACCCTCCATTTAATGACCTGACAGATGCTTTTGCACACATCTGTCAATATGGTGAAATATTAAGGCCTTGCTCAATGGCAGCCCAGATGCCCAGCTGAGCTAGTATTAAAGGCCTCTGGAAATCAAACCTACTCTGTTTAAAGACAGGTGTTCACTGGCGGATGAGAACAGTTGGATGCCTGCTTACCGTACAGCAGGGAAAGTTCATCAATTTGAATCTGGTTCCCTGTTTTTTACTTGTACATGCAATTGGTGATTAAAAGATTAACACACATTAACTTAAAATTGTCTTTAATTGACTTATGACTTATGATGAGCTGCATTTTGCAGTGGAATGCTTTGAAAGGCTGACCTGTCCTGTCAAACGTTTTATTTGTTCAGTAAAGGATGCCTTTTGGCCTATGACCTAGTTCATTGTACGCTCCCACACATCAGATAATTGGAGGCTTTTGAAATATCCTCTCTTGTTGCTTAGCCCTGTCTTGGTCACGGTGTTCGGATGAGACACATGGACACGTTGATTTTTTATCATTTTGTCCTCTGTGAATGTCTTTGACTTGGTTTTGATGGTTTGTGGGGGTGATGTGGTGGTTTGATATCCCAAGCCCATTAATCCAAACCTCATCTGGTATGCAAGGTCAACTCTACTTTGATGTGCTAGGAATAGCATAGCCAAGTCTGAGGCGAGAGGGCACTGCTCGTTTACGAAGGATCAGGAACCGTAGCAACCCTGACACATTTTGGCCTTTGTCCATCAACCACTGTGAAGATGAGGTTTGTTAAAGGGGCCCCTAGCCCTCCAGCTATTGAAAACATATACAGCAGCAACATTTCTGTGAACTTATGAATCAAATAGAAATGATTTTCCATTATCACAGTATAATCTGAGGAATGTATGGAGAATGAATGTTTTCCCTAAGGAGCCACTGCTGATTAGTATCAAACCTAAAACGTTCACTTTTGCGGCGCACCAAAGTTACCTCAACACATGCCAAACACATTCATGAAATGTAAACTTCAATTAGTTGTTTGTTTCCCTATTCTTTTTCCCCCCCAAGATTCTAAGAATTCCATTCTCCAAATCTTGGTCTGCTGTATTACAAGCATGGTTTTCAGCACACTTTTTATATTCTCCAATGAATCACAACACATTTTTCACAATTTGAGTGATTAATTACAAGGTCGTTTTTTGCCTTGGGTGCATTATATCGAAGTTACAATCAACCTCTTGAATACCAAGTGCTCAAATACTCTTTGCATTTTTTCTTTTAGAGAGCCTTGGAAGCAAAAAAAGGTCCTTAGAAACAACGTGTTTGTTATGTAAAATAAAACACAACAGCTCCCACTTTGCACCCAGCGCAGGAATTCACTGCAATTAACTCTTCAGCATCACATGTAAATATGAACGTTTGAGGCTCTGTGGGCAGGCCGGCGCTCACTCACACACAGAGATCCTGGGCCTTTGTTCTCCCGGGCCTTTGGCCAGCCGCCATGCTGCCTCAGTTGGCGGCACCTCGCTATAATTTTCTCACAATGGCTGGCGTGTGAGCCGTCCATCATTCCTCTCCTGTGTCTCCCTGTTCCCCCTAACCATCCCCTCCGTGGCACGTCCCGAACCCCACCACATTCAAGTTTACCCACTCCTGTGTGCATGCCAAGTCTCTGCAGAAAGCTATCATTCTGCCACAGTGCGTTACGAAGCCAACCGTCACTCTCAGGTTCATTTATCGATTTGCCACACTGTTGAATAGTGCATTGAGAGAGGCCTTGCTGACTTTGATCAGATACGAAAGTTGGACTGGATTTTCTTTGAAAGTCAGGCAGGTCGGTCTTTGACTTTCAGGACAAAACTTTGTGAACACTGTTCTTATGTGGTTAAGATCAACCAGTCCTTGAAATAGGTCACATTACCTCAGAAAAGGCTTGATTCTCATGAATGATGACAGATCGTTCTGAAAAGAAGTTCATAATTTTATCTAAAGCTTTCATAAGCATGCTCCCATTGATCTGTTCAATTGGTTTGGTGAACTCATCAAATGTTTATGTACCATTACTTTCGTACCAAGTCAGATTTAAGACCAAATGGGTTTCTGGCTCAGTGAAAGAGAAGCCTGTGGGCTTCCTGCTTGACCAATAGACAGTGTTAAAGGTTTGCACTAATCCAATAGAAAATCTGCATGGCTTCCACTGTTGTCATGCCAATCAGGGTCCCGTTTGTTACCTATTTCCAATTTGTAAGTCATTGTGACACTTGGGGCTTATTCATGTGTATAGAACTGCAAGATAATAAATCAGCGTGCATTGACTTAGCTGACATCATTATAAATGTCACTGCTGTCCTGGACCGAACTCTTTTAGAGTTCATTGACAATGGAGGGAGTTTGTCAGTCATGCCACTCATTTACATCTCATGGCAAGTTATAGATTCATGAGGGTTTCGGTGTATGATTAGATCATTGGCACAAACAATTTGTCTGGTTTGCTTTAGCATAATAAGTATGTTGTTAACAGTATCAAGAGCTCATTCAGGGCAGCAGAACTTCTGAAAGAGAGAAAAGTGAGGATACTTTGAAAAAAGGTGTTCTTCATCATCACAGTTATCGTTGCAGTAAATGCTTGAACAGGGGGAGAAGTAGAAGGCTTATAAAAAGAGAGGAGCAAGAGAAGTAGGGAGCAGACGAGGGAGGGCTTTAGATTTATCACCCAGGCCTGGAGTGGAAAGAAGCACCCCTCTCTCCGAACAGTGGGTTTTCACTTCAATCTAATTCAGTGTGAAGTGTTTAAGACAGCAGTGTGGCTTTGTGAGGTGGATGTGAAATCCAGGCAGGCTTTTCCCCATTAAGACTGAACAGTGTTCTGATCTATAGCTTCTCAGATTCAGCCCAGTTGAAAGCTATAGTTGAAAGTCAGTACAAGACCCAATAGTATTTCACAGGAAAATGATATGTAAGATGTCTTCTAATCAGTTGTACGATATGATAGAAGGATTGTTTTATTGTCTACTTCTATCCGGAAGCATCTTTATTCGGGAGGGGGGTTGTCCTGGTCAGATCATCAGAAAGAAGTTAGGATCTCAGGATTTATCAGGATTTCTGCATCATTAATGAGGCAATCTTACTCACTGCTCTTTCTTACTTCTCTGAAGTGCTCATTATTTTAATGCATATATGCCATCTAGTGGCCTACATCTAGTGGCCTACATCTAGTGGCATATATCAAAGCAGATGGTATTCCCACAGCTCCTCATCTCAGAATGCTCCTCATTTAAACCTGCCATTCATTTCAATGTGTATCCTTGAAACGTTCCTCTCCAATCGTTCCTCTCTTAACTTTCTTCGCCGAATCATAACTTTTAACTTTCATACTCACACGTATCATACTTTTATGCACATTACAGAAGTTTTATTTTAAAATAACTACACCTTTTACCCATTGGCAACAGTAGATAATTGTGCAACAGTTCCACTTTTATAGTTATATCGAAAGTTAGGATTTGGCGCTACGGTAAGGCCCATTTTTTAAGAGACATGTTAAAATGCTTTAGTAGGCTATCACAACTATGGGGCACATGACCAAGACTATAGTGTATTGAGGAAGTCATGTCATGTAGCAAAAACTAGTACTGAGTATAATGTGCCCTCATTTTAGTGAATGATCTGTTTCTCTCTGATGGTAGACAGTGCAAAACCCTGTTTGCTCCATCAGTCTCCCTAGTGAGGGCTCAGTGGGGCACATTCATTTAGTGTTTCCAAGAGGCACACCTCACACTCCACAACAATGTCTGCTTACTGGCCCAATCAACAGGACAGGATGTGTGTGTGTGGCAGTCATAGATCCCCTGCATGGCGTCGGAGACGTTCATTAGTCTTTCTTTAGTGTTGTGTTTGCTCCCAGGTTTAGGAACTCCAGACTGAGTGGCTTGTTTGAGGAGAGCTGAATGAGGTGAATCTCACACTATCAGGTCAGTGTGCCGAGCGTATTTGTAGATTTACACCGTCCGCTTTATTAAGCTGGAATGTTAACTTGAAGCCCAGTGTGTGTGTGTGTGTGTGTGTGTGTGTGTGTGTGTGTGTGTGTGTGTGTGTGTGTGTTTGCGTGCGTGCGTGCGTGTGTGCGCGCGCGTGCGTGTGTGCATTCCGGAGGGGAAATGATGAGCTGCATGAAAATTATTACACTGCAATATCAGCGCTTCCTCCAGCCTCCTAGCTGCCCACCTGCCTGCCCACTGCCAAGACATGGATTGCTCTAACAAGTCTGTTAGAATGACAGCATGAGGCCAAATAAACTAATGAGGACCACAGATAAGGAGATAAAAATAGATAAAGGTTGTCAAACTCCAGTGTCTCCTCTCAGTGTGAGTTGATATCCAATTAGAACTGTGGATCTGGTAGAGAGCGTGCCAGTGATATTCTCATGATCCTTGCCTAAGAGAAATGAGTGGTAATGAGAATCAGTTGACTTGCGCCAGCAACACCATCCAAGCTGTCCAGAGTCTTCACACAGGACACCATCAAGCAGAGAATGTTTTCCTGGAAGACAGGAGTAAAGCCCAGGGGGTAATAAAAGTGGGACAGCCCATGTCAGTCCTGTAAACGCAATCTGCAAAGTGTTAATTACAACCTGGCGCCTCTGTGAAGCTTTGTGTTCTCAGGTCCGCTGAGTCGTCACGTCCTGATCTCCTTTCCTAAACAACTTTGCACAAGCAATGGAAACAAGATTTTCTCCCGGTGGGGTTCGTGTTTGATCGACCAGCTTGAAGCAAATGTCAGAAGTTGTTTGTATTACCTTTCCTCCTCTAAAGTAAGCCACACCATGATTGCTACACACAAGTCATCAAGATTGCCCTGAGACTGTAGCCTAGCTGGACTAATGTCATAGGCCCCCCCCAAAAATATAAATGCAGAGCCAATTTATTTCAGCTGTGTAAGAAAGGGTGGTCTGTTACTGATTAATTTTACACCTCCACCATCAGCTCAGGCTTCGACTCCGTCAGAGCATGCTAAACAGTGTTCATGTGCTCATTAGGGCTTTGGTGGAATAATTTCCCTCTCTTTGGTCAAAGCGGCCACTGTTACTTCCCCCCATAACAGTAACTCTTCCGCCTCTGTCTATTGAATTGTGACTGGAACATTATGTGGATAACTCTGGGAGATACTCCCCCTTCCTCTGTTCTCCCTCCTGCACTGGAAAACAGAGATCAGTGGGCCCTCCTTTTGATTTTGTTATTTTGTAATGGCCTCCAAAGGTTGATGGATGGCTCTTCTACAGGTCTCCCTAAGGAGCGAGCCCTCTATCTACACATGAATCTACCGCTGTGAGACAGACACGCTTGTTTAGCCAGCACAAAGCCCAGTAAGCTGTTGTCTCTGAGAACAAGCTGGCCGTCTCTAGAGCCACTGGAGGCTGCGATGGCTGGAGCCAGAGTAATGACCTGTGAAATTCACCGATAGAGATGTCCTGTTGCACACAGGTCTGCCGGCACCGGCCCTTGTTCTTGGCGCGCCGCTGATTTATCGGAGCGGGCCTCTCCCGGTGCCAGTAGTTTTGAGAGTTTTTATGTGTATTGGCCAAGGGATCCTCTTTTTAATATTTTTTTTCATGAACACATTTTGTACACAGGCCGCCCATGCATGAAAGGTTTGGCAAAATCACTTGTTGCCCAGGATGAGAGTTCTTAACAAATATCAAGACAGAGTGAAATGCCCAGTCAAAAATCTCTTCAGCCCCTGTTATTGACAATGCTACAACAAGACAGGTCTGGGTCTTTCTGGTCTTTTTTTTTAAAGCGGTATGAAACATGGTGAAAACATGCAGTGTTATAAGGTTGCAGTGCAATATGTTGTGTTCTCAGCTAATATCATATAAGTACCTGTTTGATGCAGTATGTAGACTTTAATGCCCTGAGAGTCTATTAACGGTTGCTCTCCCTCTTAACCAAATTAGACTGGGACCTAAGAGTCAGAGTTTTAGAAGAGTTATACTGATACAAATGATGGGCAGATCTGAAAGACGAACACTACCCTGGCACCTTCTGTCTGCTTTCTGTATTTAATTAGATACAGCTGGACTAACCCTAACTCAGTGTGACAGTAGAGGGAGATCCCTGCCTGTGGGTGGTAGCAGCTCATGACCAACCAGGTCTTCCCTGTCATAACACAGTGGATTGTATGGACTGATTTCACTCCCCAATTTGTATCTGATTGTGGGACTCACCTGTTTGTCTGACTGTCTGCATATTCATTAATCTATCTATCTTGTCTGTTTGTCTTGTCGATCAACCAGTCGATGTGTACATCCATCCACCTTAATGACTCTCTATTCATGTATCAATACATGATATCAGATAGCTGGGGAGTTGTCATAGCTGCTAGCTTGTTGCAGTTTGTGGCTGTAGAATCCCAGTTTCAGGACAATTCCTACTCTATACACTCTTAGAAAAAAGGGTTCCAATAGGGTTCTTCAGCTATCCCCATAGGAGAACCCTTTTTGGTTCCAATTAGAACATTTTTTGGTTCCAGGTAGAACTATTTTTGTACCATGTAGAACCCTCTGGGGAAAGGGTTCTACATGGAACCCAATAGGGTTCTACCTGGAACCAAAAAGGGTTCTTCAAAGGGCTCCCCTATGAGGACAGCCAAATAACCCTTTTAGGTACTAGATAGCACCTTTTTTCTAAGAGTGTACAGGTAGCTGACGCAGCAGTTGAAGAAGTGTTTATGGAACCAAGATGACATCAGATACTGAGACTAATCAATATGTTTTCTCTCTGCTTGCTTGCCCTTCAGGTGTCCATGAATGCAGGGGTAGGGTGTTCATCTGGTGTAATAAAGTAAGCCTGGAGGAAAATGTGACAGATGTGGAGGCCTGTGCCAGTTAGAACAGCGAGAGTGGGACTGTCAGACATGTCGACTCCGGCGCAGTGATGGATGGCGAGTGAGGTAAGACGGATGACATCGTCTGTCTGAGGCCGTGTTGTCATAGTGGAGGACTGCCGCTTGTCTTGCCTCTCAATATCAGAAGGCAAACTGACGTTTGTTTACACTGCTTCAGCAGAGTGATTTAGAAACAGACCATAGGAGATGTGGGTGAAAAAGGTAGGCTTTGCTGGAGGGTTGTATCAGATTTCTAAACAGTCCTTTGAAATCGAGTACCAACCATCGTTAAAGTTGGAGAGCAGTTTAAACACAACCAGCCCCTGGTTGTAATCCGAAAGTTTAGGGGAAACAAAACAAAAATAGAAACATTATTGCCGACTATTTCATTACATTATTAGAATACTGTGTGTAAATGTATAAAATAGACAATGTGATCTAGTAGAGATAGCTGATCACAGCTTTCTTCAACTAGTGTCACTGGAACAATAACCTGTAGTGGAAAAAAGTCCTCTGAGACAAACCTGCCGTGGAGTCTCCAAAACAACACCAATTTGGGCAGGGTGTTATTGCCAAGTAAGATGGATTGGAGTCTGGCTTATTTTGCCGGAGGGTGGGGGGGTAGACTCCACATTTCCAGACCGGCCTGAAGTCAGGGGTGGGGGGGGGAGGGATTACACTGTGTCACACTGTTCGTACTGTTTATGCATACCAGGCCACTGTGAGTGCCTCTGTCGCTAAAGTGTTTACATTAATTTATTTTGGGAAGATTCCACAGTATCGGGATGGGGATCTCAATAAATTAAGGAATCTAGCGCTTTGTAATGATAACTTCTGTCAGTTAGTCATTCTTTGTGACAGTGTTTTAAGAGTGTCTAAATATATGGGTGGTGAGAGAAAGGGGTGTCTGTGTGTTGAAAGGTGGTAGGGATTGGGGGACTAGCCGAGGGCTGGGGGCATGTGAGATCGCCCAATAAGCAGTCTCCTTTTATTACAGACAAACAATGCTTAAAGGCCCAGTGCAGTCAAAGATGTGATTTTCCTCCACTCTTCTAGGAAGTCTTTCCACTAGATGTTGGAACATTGTTGCGGGGACTTGCTTCCATTCAGCCACAAAAGCATTAGTGAGATCGGGCACTGATGTTGGGCTATTAGGCCTGGCTCGCAGTCGGCGTTCCAATTAATCCTGAAGGTGTTCGATGGGGTTGAGGTCAGGGCTCTGTGCAGGTCAGTCACGTTCTTCCACACCGATCTCGACAAACCATTTCTGTATGGACCTCACTTTGTACACGGGGGCATTGTCATACTGAAACAGGAAAGGGCCTTCCCCAAGCTGTTGCCATAAAGTTGGAAGAACAGAATCGTCTAGAATGTCATTGTATGCTGTAGCGTTAAGATCTCCCTTCACTGGAACTAAGGGGCCTAGCCCGAACCCTGAAAAACAGCCCCAGACCAATATTCCAGACCAAACTTTACACTATGCATTCGGGCAGGTAACATTCTCCTGGCATCCGCCAAACCCAGATTTGTCCGTCAGACTGCCAGATGGTGAAGTGTCATCACTCCAGAGAATGCGTTTCTACTTCTCCAGAGTCCAATGGCGGCGAGCTTTAAAACACTCCAGCTGACTATTGGCATTGCCCAATTGTTTCCCAGAAATTATATAATATTGCATTGGACGTTTAACATGGACCTTTTTACTGTCCATAACGCACCCATAATAGATTTAAGCACAATGGGTTGGGGATATTTTACAGATTTAGACACTAGTTTAAAAAGTGCTGCCAAACAAAACTATGAAGTATAGGGTGTAATCTTCTTGGCTAGCGAGGGCCAAAGTAACAATCCCTGCATTAGCCAGTCATACACTTGTATGCATGCATAGCAATGAGCACTGTATGTTACACCTTGAGCCCAAAAGTCAAAGGGAACTGACCAGCGTTAACCTTCGTAGGACTTAAACCCAAGCCATCTTTATGCAGTCACCATGATGTATGAGCCATGAAGCCGATGTGACTCTGAAATACTGACTTATGTCACTGTGTTGTGTGAAAGGTGACTCTCCAAGAAGACACCTCCGTCTGACCTCCCCATTCATATCTGTAGTGGAACAGAGAACACAGAACACTCTGCTTATCAGTCACGGCTACAGGTCACATGCCACCCACAGGTCAAGTGTGACACTGTCCACTCAGGGTTAATAGACCTAGGCAGCCAGGAGACTGGGGTGACACTCCACTGGAGATATGTAACATAATGTAACACTCCTGGCTTCGTGGTAGAGGAGCTAATACAGCCAGGAGACTGGGGTGACACTCCACTGGAGATATGTAACATAATGTAACACTCCTGGCTTCGTGGTAGAGGTGCTAATACAGCCAGGAGACTGGGGTGACACTCCACTGGAGATATGTAACATAATGTAACACTCCTGGCTTCGTGGTAGAGGAGCTAATACAGCCAGGAGACTGGGGTGACACTCCACTGGAGATATGTAACATAATGTAACACTCCTGGCTTCGTGGTAGAGGAGCTAATACAGCCAGGAGACTGGAGTGACACTCCACTGGAGATATGTAACATAATGTAACACTCCTGGCTTCGTGGTAGAGGAGCTAATACAGCCAGGAGACTGGGGTGACACTCCACTGGAGATATGTAACATAATGTAACACTCCTGGCTTCGTGGTAGAGGAGCTAATACAGCCAGGAGACTGGGGTGACACTCCACTGGAGATATGTAACATAATGTAACACTCCTGGCTTCATGGTAGAGGAGCTAATACAGCCAGGAGACTGGGGTGACACTCCACTGGAGATATGTAACATAATGTAACACTCCTGGCTTCATGGTAGAATTGACATTTCCGATAAAAGTCTTTGGCTAGTGATTTTGAAGATGTTCTTTCTTGTAGCATTTAGATGCATTCAGACAGTTTGATAATCAGCTGTTTGATCATTTTTGGCCAAACACTAACCTGGTTTACGTCATCCTTTATACAATCAATAGCTGTATCAGGTTCTTTGTGATCTCAGTTGTGAATAAAGAGTTGTCTCAGTCCTGGCAACTGGAGAGGTAGTGGAGTCTGGTGTTTGGAAACTGTCAGAAATGTCTAAGTTATAATCAATCCTGTCTTTGATAGGGAGCCAGTGCTGTTGTAGGTGTGATATGGGTCCAGGATTGGGGATTTGGCTCAGCTCTGAGCTGGAGCTCTGGGCTGGAGTTCTGAACCAACTTAAGTGTGTGCAGGGATCTGGAACTAATGACACAGAATAGTGGTAACAGTTCGTTCTGTCAGCTTGTCACAAAGGTGTGTATCCATTTTCCTTCATCAGGATGGGTAAGGGGCAAACTCTGGCAATGGAAAAAGGAGACCATCTCAATGTTCTTGATGTGACACTCAGATGAGAGAGTGGGGTCAAAGGTAACACCAAGGTTTCAGGCCTGGGGGCCGGGAGAGACCTGGACACCCTCAATCATGTTGAAATCACCCAGCTTTTCCAGCACACACTTTTTACCAGTGGTGGAAAAAGTACCCAATTTTCATACTTGAGTAAAAGTAAAGATACATTAATAGAAAATGACCAGTAAAATACTACTTCAGTAAAAGTCTAAAAGTATTTGGTTTTAAATATACTTAAGTATCAAAAGTAAATGTAATTGCTTAAACATACTTAAGGATCAAAAGTATAAATCAATTCAAATTCCTTATATTAAGCAAACCAGACGACACAAAAGCATTTGTGTTTAGTGAGTCCGCCAGATCAGATGCAGTATGGATGACCAGGGATTTTCTCTTTAAGAGCTTGAATTGGACAATTTTCCTGTCCTTCTAAGCATTCAAAATGTAACAAGTACTTTTGGGTGTCAGGGAAAATGTATGGAGTAGAAAGTACATTATTTGCTTTTGGAATGTAGTGAAGTAAAAGTTGTCAAAAATATAAATAGTAAAGTAGATACCCCAAAAAACGACTTAAGTAGTACTTCAAAGATTTTTTTCTGCAGTACTTTACACCACTTCTTTTTACTCTTTGGCTTTGAGAAGTTGGCTTGCATCCATGATTTGATGTTGAGCTGCCAAATGTTATTGTGATGGGTGGGCAGAGGACATAGAGATGTGATATCAACATACAGTACCAGTCAAAAGTTTGGACACACCTACTCATTCAAGGGATTTTCTTTATTTTTACTATTTTCTACATTGTAGAATAATAGTGAAAACAACAAAACTATGAAATAACACATATGGAATCATTTAGTAACCAAAAAGGTGTTAAACAAATCAAAATATATTTTATATTTTAGATTCTTTAATGAATACAACAGTGAAATGCTTACTTACAAGCCCTTAACCAACAATGCAGTTTTAAGAAAATACAAAAAAAAAGTAGGAGATAAGAATAACAAATAATTAAAGAGCAGCAGTAAATAACAATAGCGGGGCTATATGCAGGGAGTACCGGTACAGAGACAATGTGCAGGGACACCGGTGTTGAGGTAATTGAGGTAATATGTACATGTAGGTAAAGTTATTAAAGTGACTATGCATAGATAAATCACAGTGTCACCAGCAAAGCACCCCCACACCTCCTCCTCCATGCTTCTCGGTGGGAACTACACATGCAGAGATCATCCATTCACCTACTCTGTGTCTCACAAAGACACGGCGGTTGGAACCAAAAATCTCAAATGTGGACTCATCAGACCAAAGGACAGATTTCCACCGGTTTAATGTCCATTGCTCGTGTTTCTTGGCCCAAGCAAGTCTATTCTTCTTATTGGTGTCCTTTAGTAGTGGTTTCTTTGCAGCAATTTGACCATGAAGGTCTGATTCATGCAGTCTCCTCTGAACTGTTGATGTGTCTGTTACTTGAACTCTGTGAAGCATTTATTTGGGCTGGAATTTCTGAGGCTGGTAACTCTAATGAATTTATCCTCTGCAGCAGAGGTAACTCTGGGTCTTCCTTTCCTGTGGCAGTCCTCATGAGAGCCAGTTTAATCATAGCGCTTTCAAAGTTCTTGAAATGTTCCACATTGACTGACCTTCATGTCTTAAAGTAATGATGGACTGTTGTTACTCTTTGTTTATTTGAGCTGTTTTTGCCATAATATGGACTTAGTCTTTTACCAAATAAGGCTATCTTCTGTCTTCCACCCCTACCTTGTCACAATACAAACGCATTAAGAAGGAAAGAAATTCCCCAAATTAACTTTTAACAAGGCACACGTTAATTGAAATGCATTCCAGGTAACTACTCTTCAAAGGGAGGGACACTCTATACCCAAACTGTTATAGACCTAAATCTATCTTACCCTGCCTTTCTAAGGTCTTCGAAAGCCAAGTTAACAAACAGATCACCGACCATTTCAAATCCCACCGTACCGTCTCCGCTATGCAATCTGTCTTCCGAGCTGGTCATGGGTGCACCTCAGCCACGCTCAAGGTCCTAAACAATATCATACCGCCATCGATAAAAGACAATACTGTGCAGCCGTATTCATCGACCTGGCCAAGGCTTTCGACTCTGTCAATCACTGCATTCTTATCGGCAGACTCAACAGCCTTGGTTTCTCAAATGACTGCCTCGCCTGGTTCACCAAGTACTTCTCAGACAGAGTTTCGTGTGTCAAATCGGAGGGCCTGTTGTCCGGACCTCTGGCAGTCTCTATGGGGTGCCACAGGGTTCAATTCTCGGGCCAACTCTTTTCTCTGTATACATCAATGATGTCGCTCTTGCTGCTGGTGATTCTCTGATCCACCTCTATGCAGACGACACCATTCTGTATACTTCTGGCCCTTCTTTGGACACCGTGTTAACTAACCTCCAGACGAGCTTCAATGCCATACAACTCTCCTTCCGTGGCCTCCAACCGCTCTTAAATGCAAGTAAAAGTAAATGCATGCACTTCAACCGATCGCTGCTCGCACCTGCCCGCCCGTCTATCATCACTACTCTGGACGGTTCTGACTTAGAATATGTGGACAACTACAAATACCTAGGTGTCTGGTTAGACTGTAAACTCTCCTTCCAGACTCACATTAAGCATCTCCAATCCAAAATTAAATCTAGAATCGGCTTCCTATTTCACAACAAAGCATCCTTCACTTATGCTGCCAAGCATACCCTCGTAAAACTGACTTTGGCGATGTCATTTACAAAATAGCCTCCAACACTCTACTCAGCAAGTTGGATGCAGTTTATCACAGTGCCATCCGTTTTGTCACCAAAGCCCCATATACTACCCACCAATGCGACCTGTATGCTCTCGTTGGCTGGCCCTCGCTTCATATTCGGCACCAAATTCACTGGCTCCAGGTCATCTATAAGTCTTTGCTAGGTAAAGCCCTGCCTTATCTCAGCTCACTGGTCACCATAGCAGCACCCACCCATAGCACGCGCTCCAGCAGGTCTATTTCACTGGTCACCCCCAAAGTCAATTCCTCTTTTGGCCGCCTTTCCTTCCAGTTCTCTGCTGCTAATGACTGGAACGAATTGCAAAAATCACTAAAGCTGGAGACTCATATCTCCCTCACTAATTTTAAGCATCAGCTGTCAGAGCAGCTTACATATCATTGCACATGCACATAGCCCATCTGTAAATAGCCCACCCAACTACCTCATCCCCATATTGTTTTTTGTTCTTCTCATTTGCACCCCAGTATCTCTACTTGCACATTCATCTTCTGCAAATCTATCACTCCAGTGTTTAATTGCTAAATTGTAATTATTTTGCCACTATGGACTATTTATTGCCTTAACTCCCTAATCTTACCTCATTTGCAGACACTGTATATAGACTTTTCTATTGTATTATTGACTGTATGTTTGTTTATTCCATGTTTAACTCTGTGTTGTTGTTTGTGTCGCCCTGCTTTGCTTGATCTTGGCCAGGTCGCAGTTGTAAATGAGAACTTGTTCTCAACTGGCCTACCTACCTGGTTAAATAAAGGTGAAATAAAAAAATATATTAAAAAAACTACCTCATGAAGCTGGTTGAGAGAAGGCCAAGAGTGTGCAAAGCTGTCATCAAGGCAACGGGTGGCTACTTTGAAGAATCTCAAGTATAAAATATATTTTGATTTGTTTAACACTTTTTGGGTTACTACATGATTCCATGTGTGTTATTTCATAGTTTTGATGTCTTCACTATTATTCTACAGTGTAGAAAATTGTCAAAAATAAAAACCCTGGAATGTGTAGGTGAATCCAAACTTTTGACTGGTACTATAGATATGTGTTGTTGTTACGGTGGAAGTTAAAACCAAAGCCAGGGAGGATGTGAGCAGGCACATAGAGGCGGAGGGGGCTGTAGATTAGAACACCCTGAATGACAGTACTGTAACTAGCTCAGCCAGACACACATCCCCATGAAGGGAAATCATATATTTCCAATTGGATCAATTAGGAGCTAAACCAGATAGTGATTTGATCTGTCAGAGTGAAAAATGTGAGTATGTGCTTTTCAAATGGAACAGCAAGTCTCACAACCCCACGAGTGATTGCCCACCCCTCTTTACATTGGTGAACCCGTCCATCTGTTACACCTACAGGGGGAGAAACATAGTACCCCATTCTGAATAGGCCTTGTTTGAAATGCAACACCCCCATCTAGTGACTGAATGAATAACTGCATTATATTCAGGAGGCTCCTGCAGAGTATTTTTGCAAAGTATTTTTGTAACACACACTCGCACGTACATGCGCGTACACGCACCTAATTATTTTAATTCAGACTCCTATTGGCTATTTAAATTCAGCAGAATTTCTAATACTAAGGCAAATTAACAGAAAATGTATGACTTGGGTTGGCATTATGAGTTGAGGGTTAAGGAGCACCCCTAACATGATCAGTGAAAACAGAAATTATTACCAGACTTATTAAGAAAGTACTATTTATTAAAGGTTAATATCACGACAACATGCACAATACAAAGATTGGTGACATTGTCCTATCCTGAAGACCTCGTTTAAATAAATAGTTTGAAGAATACAGCCTTCAGTTGAAATGGTTAGTATATCAAAAGATTACAAATGTGTGAAGACCACAGCTCAACATTTATATTTTCTTGTATGCCTTCATGGAGTGAGGAAAACACAAAACCACTGTTACAGGAGTCTGTAGCCTGGCTCCAGCTCATGTCAAATGTGAGATACAATTATCAAAGCAATCCAGTGGCCCATCCTCCGATAAATTGTCAAATGTCATTAACATTTAAGAAACCCTGTTGATGAGGGTCATTTCTCACCTATCAAGGCACAATGCCTTGTCTTCCTTCAAGGCTTCCCATTAATCATGTCAGTAATGTTTGCATATGAACATATTTGAGAGAACATTTTTCCAGAGCCTCAAATAGTGTTTAAGGCATATAGAAACCATCAGCATAAACAGCTGAATACAAGCACTTAAAACCACCTAAGTGGTTGCTGGTCCTAGTCTAGTCAATTTGATCGTAAATCAGTAAGTATTGTAAATCTAGTTGAAGAATAAACATGTCTGGACAATGCCTAGCTACTTGATCTGTATGAGAGGCAAATCACACTCAAATATTGTGTCTCCAGAATTCTCACCAAAAATATATCTTGTTGTATTTGTTTAAACAATACACTACCACATAGGTTACATCATGACACAACTGCACTTTCAAACATGGTGCATCTGCGTGGCAAGATTTAAACAAGTAGGGAGCAATGATTACCACCTCTGTGTATAATTAACAGATGCACTAGAATAACCATCCTTCTCTGCAAACCTGACACGTTAGCTCTCTTTGGGGTAACGCCTTTGTTGATTCATTTTAGTAAAACATTTAAAGCATGGTCTGCAGAGTATGATTAGAGTGGGGAGTTCAGTTGAAGTGCTGTGTAGCTAAACTCCTCTCTAGGGAGCAGAAAGACAGTAGACGTTGTGGTTTCTTTTCAGTTACATCAGATAAACACATTTTTCTTCTGTGGGTAGCAGAGCCTAACTCTTGATCCCATGCAGGTGCGTAAAATGAGATTGTGGTGTGTGTATGCACACTGCATGTAACAAAGGAAAATATCTAGCATTTCATCGGCCTACACTTTGAACACCAGCTGCTAAATACTCGATCTGGTGTTTTTTTTGTGGTCAAGGAAAAACAATATCAGGCAGTTAGTTCATTGTTGGGTTTCCTTTGCCTCCACCCTTCCCAGAGTAGTGAAATCCCTGAGTGCTTGCCCTCAGCGCTCATAAAGGCACAAAGAGGCCCCTCACTCTGGCTGGGGTAGGAGTCACGTCAGGTGTGCTGTCCATCATCATCCTGCCATATATATACCGGAAATTATTCACTGGGCTCGTCCATAATAACCACCAGTTTTGACAGTACACCCGCCAGTGAATGCCCTAGTGGGGTTGTGGGAGCACAGACCTGAAGGGAGAGGAGTAACCTCGGCCAGTAACCGGTCTTATCTGAGCACTAGGGGAGAACAGAGATAGTGTATCTTCTTCCCTCCTACTCCAGCCTGGGTGAAATACTTCACTGATAGACTGACTGCACTGAGGAATGAAACTTATTTTCAACTGATGAGAACTTGGTCCTCAACGCAACACCGGGTTTGCCTTGCAAACTTCTTTGTTAATGTTATAGCTTCGAGAGACAGAGCTCTTCCAGTAATTACAACATTTTCAAATCAGAAAATGTTGCTATTATTTGTCCTTTCATTGGAATTTTACATTTCATATAAGACTACGGTGCTTTACACTAATGTGAATTGGCAAATTGATTGTAATGGTCACGTCATCTTATACTCAAGGGAGAAAAAAAACAGTACTTCCAAGCTTGCCATTCCAGAAGAACTTCGCAAGAATGTTGAATACAAAACGAGAGCTGTATTAAACTAGAGGTAGCTACATTATAATGACATCCCTAAGAGTTGCATTACTACTTTGTAATCAAACAAGCTACCAATCTAGTTTACACCTGGCCCTGAATAGTTCCCTTAAGACAACGCTTTCCTCCAGTTGATTAGCTTGTTTTGCTGCATGTGTACAATATATCAAAAGTACATTGTTTTACTAACAGAGCAAAGCAAAAGAGTAAGTCTGCAGATTTCAGATGAATACATTGTAGAGAAGGGGAAACTTTGCATCACTGCAGTAAACCTATGTGCATTAACACTGCTCTAACTTATCTACTTCATTCAATACCCCACTTAAGGCCTCTGCTGTCTACTTTGCAGCCCCTTTGCTAGGCAGTTCAATTACCGGTTTTCAGTCAATAATTATGTATGTTGAAGAAGCCCACACTGGTTGGGGACTCCTTGACTGTGACAGTGACAAGGTTGGCAGTGACGTCAGTAACAAACACATGCTCGATCAGGCTGTGAGTGGGCTTCCAGTCCTGGCCGGTCTGGACTGAGATGGACAAGTTCTGACTGTTACTTGGGTAGGGGGAATCCTGGTCAGAGTCTGAGGTGCTCTCCTCACCGGTGCTCATCTCACTCAGGAGGACCTTGGCCTGCTTGCCACTGTCTTTGGAGGCAGATCTCTCCCGCTTGCCCAGGATGTCTCTGGCCTCTACGGAGGGGTTCTGGACAATGCTCTTCTCAACCCTCCCTTGGGCCCTTGTTGTAGTCAGCCTCTCAGGTTTCTCGGCCATGACACCCACTTCACTGGTCTCCTCAGCTTTGACCTTATCAACTCCAGGATGGTTCTTTCTGGGCTGTTGTCCACCAGGCGTGGCAGGACTCTGTACAGGATTTTTCTCTTGACCATACTGACCAACTGTGTCTTTCCGTGCTGGGTTGGTGGTGCTTCGCAGGTTGGACACTGGTGCGGTGCCATTGCCTGGAGTATCGTTGCCCGGTGTTGATTTGTTCACACTCTGTAGGTTTAGTGCCTGAAGGCTTGCAGCTTGGTTGGCAGGGCCTTTAGGAGTGGAGAAGGGCGCAGCAGGTTTGTTATTGAGTACCTGCTGCAGTAGTGTTTGCCCAGGGGCATCTGGTTTCTTCTGCCCGTTGTGGGAACCCAGCTGTGGCTGAAAAGCTCCTTGAGGATTGCCATTGCTGGTTGAGAGTTTGGAGTTATGCAAATTCAACGCTGCTACTCCAGGAGATTTGCTTGCAGTCGTTTTTAAGTCCAAACCTGCTCCACTGTCCACATCAGAGACCGACAGTTTGAAGTCAGAAGCTTGACTCTTGCTCTGGTTGGATCTCTGGTTGAAAGAGAGAGAAGCTGAGTTATTTGACCGGCCAGAGCCTGCAGTGTTCATGGAGTTTTTAGTAGTTCCACCCTGGGCCAGGGAACATCTGCCCTGGACACTCAGAGGGCTTCTGCTGTTCAACCCCATGAAGGTGAAGCTGGCTGGGTGAAAGGGTTTCTTGATTCCACCTCGGAGGTCTGCAGGGGAGTCTTTGGCAACTGTCTTTATGATCTTGCGCTGGCCCTTGTTCTGTTGAATGGCCTTCATTTCTGCAGGCAGTGCTTTCCTGCCTCGCTTCTTCCTCAGGGGCTCCGGCTTGGCCACAACAATCTGTGCTTTCTTCTGAGGGACAGGGTGGAGCTCCCGTGTTCTGGGACCTGGCTTTGCCTTTCTATCATCGTCGTCATCATCCGATGAGGAGGAAGAGGAAGAAGATGACGATGATGAGCCAGACGAAGATGACGATGACGAAGAGCTGCTTGACTTTGACACTTCAGGCACAGTTTCCTGAAATGAGGAAGAGAGAAGTCATATTACATTATATTTATGACATTTTGGTAGAAAATACTTTTCAATATTTGTAAAGGTCTTGAGGAAAGCATACCACAACTTTTCGAGGTCTCCCCCTCGGCCTTTTCCCTCTCTTGCAGATCAGAATTTCCTTTTCTTGTTCACTGTAAAAACAAAATACAGGAAACAGTCTTCAACAGTAGTTATGGTAGAAGTAGAGCAGGAGTCAAGGATTCAGAGCGAGCACTGTTGAGTGTTTTGGAAACCATCTGAGGAGAGGGTAATCTATCACTAAACATATACACTGTGATCCAAGACTTGTAGCCTTCTTCTTGACAGAGACATATGGACTGTGTGTTCATGGCGAGACAAATTTTTTACAAGTAACATCTCGTGAAGTATTGTCTGGTCTTGCAACGCCCAATGCTTGGCAAAAACAAATCAGAGGTTGCAATAAAAATCCCCAGATGCTCATCTGAAAACATTAGATACGCTTTCACTTTTGGAAATTCGGTTCCTGTTTTTGTTCCACCCCCTCATTTTCTGCTGTATATGCGTTTAAATCAGTTATCCTGATTTAAATGCAAAGGAAAGTATACATTTGAAATGAAATATTTTCCCTGCTTCAGTTTTAAGATTAACTGGCATTTATGACTCCTTTTAATTTTACAAATGCATTATTTAATCCCTTACCAATACAAAATAATGTATTTTTATATCAAATGTATATTGAACAGAACGGCCATCAAATAAAACTTGAAGGGTTGGGAAAACCTAAACTCATATCGATGTGTTTACAGCCTGAAAACACAGATTGTATGCCTATCTGTGGGCTCCACATTGGCTTGAATGGGGCACTATTAACCCCTGCTGGAGCATTTCAGAGGGCATTGTTTGGATATAGTGGATAGCTCACTCAGTGAGGTACTGGGGAAATAGAAACATTTACATTTAAGTCATTTAGCAGACGCTCTTATCCAGAGGACTTACAAATTGGTGCATTCAGCTTATGATATCCAGTGGAACAACCACTTTACAATAGAAACTCACCTCTTGTTAAATGCAGCCAATAATCTTGGGTCAAGGATGTTCGCTTGGGGCTCCCAGCTATTGTGCCTGAAGCAAAAGGAAAATATGTCCATCAAAATACTAAAATCACTTAAAATGTCCACATTGCAGTACTTTTTGGTAAAAGTTGATGATACAAGTTAGCCAATGCACTGATTGCACCATAGTGTACCACTAATGAAATGTAGGCCTAGTGTAACCTAACCTAGTGACTAGAGACCTAGTATAACCTGTACCCTAGTGACTGTGTAGAGATAAGAGGCCTAGTGTAACCTAACCTAACCTAGTGACTAGAGACCTAGTATAACCTGTACCCTAGTGACTGTGTAGAGATAAGAGGCCTAGTGTAACCTAACCTAACCTAGTGACTAGAGACCTAGTATAACCTGTACCCTAGTGACTGTGTAGAGATAAGAGGCCTAGTGTAACCTAACATAGTGATTAGAGAAAGGAGGCCTAGTGTAGCAATAGGAGGCATATGCAAAGAGCTGTGAGTGGGAGGCTTAACCACATAGCAAAGGGGGAAGATAAGGAGAGAAGTTTATTTAAAGCCAAGTGTGTAGGATCTTCCGCCTTCACAAGAATCAGAGAATCTCAAGAAGGCCAATACTGAGTTAATGTAGAAAGAGATCTCGAATTGGCAAGCACATAATTTCCACCAGCCACGTCTTACCTGTTTATATCACAAGTAAATAACTTGACCAAGTCGGTGGCAGAATCCGACAGCAATGTGAGGATTTGGGTTAAGAAAAGGATGTGAGTGACAGGCAGAATGCCCATTGATGATGGGATTAATAGCAACAATGAAACAGAAGGGACAAGGGAAAGGGCAACTGTGGCAAGGACGCGCTGGCAGCTGGAGCGCTCGAAAGGGGGGAAAGACTGATTTACGAAAATTCTATGTATACTACCGAGTCACGTTAGGCAATAAATAAACTGTATCACATTATCAAATACATTTAAACAACCATCACAAAAATTAGGTAAGTGTACCAACTGGACACTGTAGTTTGTGGGATGTGAGAGAGACTCGGCATACGTTTCCCAACCCAAACTTCTACCAACTCCCGCTTGTAATTTATTTATCAATAAAGCTAGATTGATAAACCATTAGCTAGAGCTCCAGTAAGCGAGTGATCAAATATGAGTTTCTATAGCCTAGTTTGTGGCCTAATTACTGAGAAAATGTCAAACAGACAAACCAGCAGATATTGAATACGAGAAGCTAAACCCTAAACGATCTGTTTGTTTTGCATAACTAACTAGGTTAATTTCCAAACCTTAAAACCAACAATAATAATAGTAGTAGGAGGAGGCAAGCGTAAAACCACAATTTTTCGTTTTCACGTGCAGCATGTTTTCGAGCGAATTTAGGGAATGTATGAATCCTTTACAACAACAGTGAAGCAAAAAGCGACACGTTGTTGTTGTTTTCATTGTTTGAGGCTGAACTCGCAGCTGCAGCACCACTTGTACTTACTTGGATGACCATCCCCTCCACTTTACAAGAAACTCTAACTTCCCCTGCGAAAATAGAGAAGGGAAATGTTACCAAACTGTGGGCAGAAAATATTTTGGGATATGAGAAAATTATATTTTATAACATATAACCTTTCTTAGTCGTTTGTTCAGGATGCATTCAGCGTCGAAAACCTGTTCTCCTACGGCGCTCAATTCCTCCATGTTCGCTGTTGCCTACTCTAGTATTTTATGAAAAGAATGGAAAAGAGGGCGGTAAGAAGACGCATTCTCGAAGCGTGTCCCTTGGCAGATACCGTCCCTGTAAACGTCACACCTCGACGTGTGACCAATCAAATCGTTTTCACATATTGCGGTCAAAAATGTTCTATTATATTGACAAGATAATCGAGTGACCGCTCAAGCAATGGAACTACATCCTCAAAGATGGAAGGCAGGAGGCCAGATCAGGTGAGAACATTCTTGCCAATGAAAGGGCAGATACGTGTCTGAACAACAATATAAAGTCGTTTTTTTGTTTTTGTTTCCGAAATGCCACGTGCGTCCACATATATCAGCAAATTCCTAACAACATAACCATTATGAAACTTATTACAGATCAAATAAGCCTCATGTAACAAATTAGCAATTACATTTTTTGTTGACCAAATTGGACACTCTCTCATTGACCTCCATGCAAAAATACCTCACTTCGTGGCCTGTTTCGTGGACAGATTTTGGGCGGAGCAAACTCTCTCCCTCGCCTCTTCCTCTCTGTTGTGGTTTATTGAGCACCAGTGGCAGCGTCATAATACCCATAAAATCTAGCGGTCAAACAGGGAAATGGTTCCAATCATTTTTCCACCATTCATTTTTCCCATAGTGGATTTTAGAAACACTTCAAAATAAGGGCTGTGCTCCCTGTAGGCTTACCCTGGCGTGACGTTTTGATAACCATATAAACCTCTCGGGAAAGGTGACTTTTATAAATATATTCGGCTCCATTTAATCTCAGATTCGAAAATGCTAATTAGCATCATGCAATACTACAAAGCCCTGCAAGCTCCTACACGGTCATCTCTAGCTGACACCTTGTCTAACAGAAGTTTAGCCAATTTATTAATTATTACATTTAGCCAACATTAGATAGTTAATCCAGAGATTCTTACCTTTGCCTCGATTCGGCAGTCTCGTCCAGATCATCATGGCATTTGTAGCTAATTATCATTTCATTTTTTTTTGGGGGGGGGGGGGGGGTAAATACAGGCTAATATATTGACAAAAGTCGCCTTGTCCAAGAGAGATTTACATAGTTATCAAAATGTCACGCCAGGGTGAGCCTACACAAAACAGCCCTTATTTTAAGTGTTACCAAAACCCCTATGGGGAAAAAATGAATGGTGGAAAAATGATTGGACCCATTTCCCTGTTTAACCGCTAGGTTTTATGGGTATAATGACTCATACTGTGGTACTCTATAGGATTTTCCCCTGGAAAATATGTTACTGAAAGCCTTGTATGAAAAATAAAAGTTGCTTATCTTTCCCACCCATACCCAATACCTTTTCTATTATTTAAAATGGAAGGCCTTTAGTCAGGCCTGTTACTTTATTGTAATTGTATTACTCTTCTGGTAATGTTCACTAGCATAATGACGACCTGTAATGAAAGTTTGTCATAATTTACAGTATAATTAAAAAAGTTAAAATGCTGATTTTCTATGTAATTTCCTATTAACTTAGATAATTATCTTGTCACGTGTTGTATTTTCACTTTTTTTAACAGCTAGTAATCTTAAATCCAGTTTATATATCATCAAATGAGAATACATATAAAATATATCTGTAAGGTCATCTCAAGAAATACAGTACTGTGCCAAAGTTTTAGACAGGTGTGAAAAAATGCTGTAAAGTAAGAATGCTTTCAAAAATAGACATGTTAATAGATAATATTTTTTCAATTAACAAAATGCAAAGTGAGTGAACAGAAGAAAAATCGAAATCAAATCCATATTTGGTGTGACCCCCTTTGCCTTCAAAACAGCATCAATTCTTCTAGGTACACTTGCACAAAGTCAGGGATTTTGTAGACATATAGTCAGGTGTATGTTGCTGAAGACAGTTTACTGTTAAAAGTCATACACCATGGCAAGACTGAGCACAGCAACAAGACACAAGGTATTTATACTGCATCAGCAAGGTCTCTCCCAGGCAGACATTTCAAGGCAGACAGGTGTTTCCAGATGAGCTGTCCAAGCTCTTTTGAAGAACACAAAGAAACAGGCAACGTTGAGGACTGTAGACGCAGTGGTCGGCCAAGGAAACTTCCTGCAGCAGATGAAAGACCCATCATGTTTACTTCCCTTTGCAATCGGAAGATGTCCAGCGGTGCCATCAGCTCAGAATTGGCAGAAAACAGTGGGACCCTGGTACACCCATCTACTGTCTGGAGAAGTCTGGTCAGAAGTGGCCTTCATGGAAGACTTGCAGCCAAAAAGCCATTCCTCTGACGTGGAAACAAGGCCAAGTGACTCAACTATGCACGAAAACACAGGAACTGGGGTGCAGAAAAATGGCAGCAGGTGCTCTGGACTGAGTCAAAATGTGAAATATTTGGCTGTAGCAGAAGGCAGTTTGTTTGCTGAAGGGCTGGAGAGCGGAACGCAAATGAGTGCCTGCAGGCAACAGTGAAGCATGGTGGAGATTTATTGCAAGTTTGGAGCTTCATTTCTCCAAATGGAGTTGGGGATTTGGTCAGAATTAATGGTCTCCTCAATGCTGAGAAGTACAGGCAGATACTTATCCATCATGCAATACCATCAGGGAGGCATCTGATTGTCCCCAAATGTATTCTGCAGCATGACAACGACCCCAAACACACAGTTCTTAACGACTTTCGCTATCTTCAGCGTGAAGGAGTCCTGGAAGTGACGTATGGCCCCCACAGAGCCCTGATCTCAACATCGAGTCTGTCTGGGATTACAGGGAGAGCGAGAAGCACCCGAGGCTGCCTAAATCCACAGAATTGTGGTTCGTTCTCCAAGATGTTTGGGCCAACCTACCTGCCAAGTTCCTTCAAACTGTCTGCAAGTGTACCTAGAAGAATTTATGCTGTTTTGAAGGGAAAGGGTGGTCACACAAAATATTCATTTGATGTAGATTTTTCTTCTGTTCAGTCACTTTGCAATTTGTTAATTGATAAATATAAATGAACATGTCTATTTTTGAAAGCATTCTTACTTTACAGCATTTTTTCCACACCTGCCTTAAACTTTGGCACAGTGTTAATGTACAGGATTTTTTCCCTAAACAAAGGACCTATTCAGACTCTTGAAAGGTATTTCCATTTCTTTATTTATATAACTTATTTATACAGAAACCTATAGGTTCACTCCACTCACTCACTGCCATCCAGAACAAAACCACAAACAATTGTTTTGTTGACAGGATTTTGAAAAATATAACTTGGAAATCAGAAATGGATTTATAATTAAACAACTTTCATATAATGCATGTCTGCACTGATGTCAGAGTATACAATTTGTCACTTTTTCAACTGGTTTTGTCCAGTGACTTAGTTTCAGATAATGTGTTATTTTACTGTAGCTGTAGTCTACTGATCTCATCAGTGTATCATGGCACCAATCATTGTTTAGAGAATACATCCTTTTAGAAAATGTCTAAAGCATAAGTTGTCCCAGGTGGCATGGTGACTGTAGGGGCTTACATTCGCAAGGAAAAAAACCTCTCCAATTAGTCTGCAGGGTGTCAGTCTCAACATGGAGGGCATGCACTAGTCTGTGATAAGGTGGTTTTTAGGGAGTATGTCATAAGTAGTGACGACCCTTTGTTTATCCATTTCAGATTTCACTTGGGGTGCAGTTTAAAGGGCAGTTTGAGTCACTTCCTTTCCCCCTGGAAGCACTGACTTCTCAGAGCTGAAACACTGGACAAAATGATACATTCTGAATAATTGGGAAGAAGTTGTTGACACAGGGTTATCATAGTTCTCTAAAATGTACATTTCACATTCAGTGTGAGGACTTAACCAATGACATGTTTAAATCATTAATACCCAAACATTCATGTTTACAGAATTTATAACTTTATGTAGCCTATCTGCACCATGTTATCCAACTAGGCCTCTGCAGAGTCAGTATCCCGCTGACTACAATCAGCAACAGGACGTGAACAGATTGAGATCAATCCGGAGCTCACCCAGCGTGCAAAACATCAGTCTCTGTCCCTAATTGACAGCCCATATCTACCCTGACCATCAAGTGTATTAACATACAGACAGAGCACTTGACTTGTCCTTTTTATTTTTTACCCGACAGATTGTTTCCACCGCTCGACTCGTTCAGTTTGTTTACCTGTCTCTAGGAATTACACCTTAGCTGTAGAACGCTTCCAATCAGTCCATTATTGTCTTGAGTTATGGCATCGGAAGAAACAGTGACAGAAGCTGAGAGACTGACAGAATCCAACATTGGCAGTAAACAAAAGAAATGAAGCATTTAAAGCAAAGTTGTTTGCAACTCAAAGTACTCGCCAGTGGGCAAATATCCTTCTGCTTGTTTATTTTAATACTGTATGTTTGAGGTATCAGTTGCCCTTTAACCATTAGGAGAATGAAACATATCTGAGCCTGTATCTGTGGTTAGTCAATTTCTACTTTTTTCTCTTATTACATGCTTAGGTACATTGCACACATTTCTATATATCAGATTGTACAGGCAAGTATTCTTCACATTTTCCAATTCCCATTGATTTGTATACATATGCAGACATACATACCTTCTATCATTTTTCTCCTTCTTGAATGCATTAAACGACACAACCGCTATGAAGACCACAACAAGAAATCCAGCCACTGCTGCCAATCCAACAAAGATATTTGATTTTATGTCCTGACGGAGCTCTGAAATATGAGACGTAATGCAAATGTAATGTCATTTGATTTGTGTACATGGATGTCAATGACAGACATTATCAATTTTGTCATTTCTGTTGTGTTGCATATTTGTACATTCTATATACATTGCGTTAGACAATAGATTACTTTGGCTGTGTAATGAAGGAGCAGGTGTAACACACTTTTTGGGTCATTAGCCTGATATAAACCTACCCTCTGTGGCAGAGACCAGCGTGTGTTGTGTGGCATCCAGGTGGCCATCATTGGGATCAGGCTTGATGCCCAGTATGTGACACATCAAGGGGTATATGTTCACTGTCTCAAAAGGGCCCACCTCCAGGTCCTTTTAGAACGCCGGCCCCACAGCTCTGAAGAAGGGCTTCGTGTCCATTTCTTCATTGTCAAAGCCATGCTCTCCTGCATTGAACTGCACTGGGAGGAACTGTAAAGACAAAGAGCCAAGAAGAGTCAGGGTGATCAAATCTGTAGGAGTCCATTTAGAGTAGGAGAAGTGAAATCTTGAATGATCAGAATGTTGCAATTCATATTGATCATCATAATGGGAAGCCTGAAGTCCAACTTGTCTTTCTATGATGTACTCTCAACTGGACAGCAGAGGGAGATGTTGACTAACTGAAGGAAAGGGTTGCTTGAGCAACCATTAGATCTGCTCCGTGCTTATAAGAACAGAAACGGGAGAATTTCCCTGTTCTCCATTATTAGACGCATACTGTTAAAATGACTGTTAATCAGGTTAAGAGGGAATCCTTTCATAAACTAAGGAGGCCTAGACATCACATAGTTCCTTTGGTCATTCAGGACAACTAGTTTGATCATGAAATGGATATTACGATGGATTGTATGAACAGCAAGTGATACAGTTATACGGACACTTTTTTATCTTCACTTTGTTCACAGAAAATACACTGATATATTTAAATACACAGGGAGAAGGTAGGCTAATGACCATAGATTTTATGTAACTCTTCTCTGAACATGCTTAACATTTGCTTTGATAAAACTGATAGGAACATCTTTTGAAATGTCTAAATAAAGGGTCCGTAAACAGGAGATAACACAAGAGGGTCAAATACCCTGAACTTATGTATTTTGATAATTAGACTTTACACTGAAGATCAACTGAACACTACCACATACCCTCACTGTAACCACAGCCTTCAATGAGTTTATATGCATTAAGGTGTAATCACTACCTCTGATGGGTTACTGTCAGTATAGCATTTGAAGACATTTGTAATTTAGCTATTTTGCTATTTCTGTTTTACAGTATGTTGATGTGTAGTGGCCATCTCTCGTATGCAAAAATGAGAATCAGATTTTTTAATGATTTAGTATCACTCAATGGAGTGATGTAGCACTTCCAGTGGTAAAGTTGCAGGCAGCAGGGTTGAGCCAAATGTAAATGCTAATGTCGAATTTTGTGGCATGAATATCTTCATAAAGCATTAGCGAGCTCTGCATGCCATCAGCCAAACCTGCATTATCCTGGGAAGGTGGTAATGCACTTGATTCAAAGTGTAATGTATTAAGATTAGAGTTGAATTCCTTGTTTCCGGTCTAAAAGATTCCATTTTCTCCATCGCTACAAACCAAATTAACTTGGTAATTCCTTCAATATTTGTAGTCCATTGAAATATGGCATGTTATCAGAAATCACATAATGCATGCAGGGGGATGCATGAGGTTGTGCCATACTGTACTGTATATTATAGAAGTTATAAAATATCCTAGATGCCTAAAGATATACTGTATAGGCTACATGGTTATTTTTAAACCAGCTTCTTTGCTCATACTATGTTCACTGAGGCCAATCCTCTAATCAGTAATTCACATAAAAGCATGGAATTGGAAAGTCTACAACAATATGCATGTTTAGCCTCACAAAAATAAAAGTATGCCTTCATTTCACTTTTTGTGTGCATGAAATTAGTTATGTGCGTGACGGAAAGCCTTAAAAAAAACGTCTTCATTTGTTTAAGCGATCTACTATTACTAAATACTATAGAGACATGCTATGAACCCACTCCGTTAATGACATATCCAGGGTCAGAGAAGAGAATGATTGGTAGGATGCGGTTGTTATTAGCAAAGTGAAGGCGCTTGGGCATCTCCTCCTTCTTGAAGACATGAAGGTGAGGGTGCGCCCCCTTCAGGGCGTTGTAGACCTTATCCAGCATGCCCTTCTTGGGAAGCAGCATCCCAGAGAGCCCAAAGTCCACCAGGTGAAAGGCTATATCTCTGAAGGAGAATCCGGGGATCCTGGAAAGGGTGATCTCCTTCACCAAGCCGTTGCGGTATACATTGCTCATCCCATGGTCAGCGGTGATGATGATGTTGAGACTATCGGCAAGTCCGTTTTGTTCAGCTAAGCTGCGGATGTAGCCCACTGTTCTGTCCACCTGCTTGACCATCTCCCTCCGCTCAGGGGAATCAGGCCCGTATTTGTGGCCTGTGCCGTCAGGCTCCCCAAAATACAGTGACACAAAGTCCAGGTCCATCTCACTGAACCAGGTGCCCATCACCTTCTCTACGTTCTCTTGCCATTTTGTCTCGTTTTTTTTGTTGTCATAAAACCGTGGTTCCACTTCCTTCACTGTCTGCGTCTCTCCCTGGTAGGTGGATTGCGTGCCAGGAAAGTGAAGAGAGCCAGCCCTCAGGCCCTGAATAGACAAAATGGGGATGAAGAGAGGTGTCACGCACACACACACACCGTCTTACACACACACAGTCTTACAAACACACACACACACAGTCTTACATACAACACTCACACACACCGTACATGCATATATGCACAGACATTTAAATGGCTACCAGACTATTTGCATTGACATAACATTTGATTTGTATTAATGTAAAGCAAATGCAGGAGTGATTTAAGATGAAGATGCATTTGAAATCATTCTGACCTGTCTCTGGGCTGTGATCCAGATGGGTAGAGTGCTGTCTCTGGGCTGTGATCCAGATGGGTAGAGTGCCGTTGTCCCACCACTCATTCTTAAACTGGGTAGCATAGTAAGGCAGTTTCTCACTGGTGGTGATGTTGAACCACATGTTGTGGATCACCCCATGGTTTTCAATGTAGCGCCCTGAAAAGAGTCACTGTCAATCTCTCAATATTCAGTCTGCCACATTCACATGACAAATTCTATCAACTTTATAGCCTGTGAGTGCCATGGCGCTTCTTGGACAAGGTCTTACGACCGACACTGGAGATTAAAGGAATTTAATTTCAAAGAAGTCCAATTTATTTTAAACTGGCACTGATGATTCAAGAGTCAAAAATGAGAATTTCTGTCAAGGAAAATAGAAATTCCTCATTCAGCCTTCCCAACATAATCATCTTACTCAACTCTGAAAGCTGCTGGACGCTGGGACATTGAATTACAGTTAATTCCTTTTTTCCAGTCACATTCACAATTCTTATAAACTAAACTGGGAATGACTTGTGATCCAATAATTGGAGTAAAAAAAGGACCACCATGACATGAACATGAACCTCCACAGAATCACTGCTCTCTTGGAGCCTGTAGAAAAGGGTTATGCCTGGGTATCCATCTACAGTAGGTACCTGTTAGGAGGGTGAAATGTGTCGGACTGGTGATGGTGAGGTAAGGTGGGGTCTTTGGCCATTGTGTCCAGATTCGGCATGTCCACATCGTGGTCGTAGTCCCACCTGAAGCCATCGAAGGAGACAAGCAGTACTTTATGCTGGCCTTTGATGCTGTATCTATCCAGCGGTACACCTGGAGGACGTGGCCAACAGGAGGCAGAGACTCACTGTCCACAACATAGTGGGCATGACACAGAGCTGAGTCTGTCACTTTACTCGGATCCTTGGGTGTGCAGGCTGTTGCTATACACCGACTCCAGCCCCTCCCCTTCCCATTACACCTGAGCACATTTCCCTTCCCTGTGCCAGCAGCATGTGATTAAAATTTCATCTTATCTGATCATATAGTATCTAGTTGATTAGATGGATGTTTGCTCAGCACATTTATGCATGGTGCTTGATTATGTTTTTATGTACTGTGTAGTTACCATCCAATGTTTGTTCCTGTGCTTGTATAGGAACTCTTTTATTGTGATTGCAAGATATTAAATCAGTTCCAGAATGTTGTAAACAGCTTGGCTGTTATGTTCATGGTCTTTGTCTGCCTGTCTGTCCATCCATTTTGTCTGCCCGTCTGTCTGTCCGTTTGTCCATCCGTCTTTCTGAGTTTCTAGTGAATAATTGGCAAAGGGGAATGACACGTATGGATTTCACCTTGAGTGTGGATGGTACATGATCGATCTTTCGCCTAGAAAATTGAGAAGAAAATGAGAGGTTGTACCTCTTCAGTCTCTCCAGACTCCAGTCTCTAGGGAAACCGTAACCTGATAGTATTTACTATTTAGTTTAGTATTTCATTAGCATCCCCGTTAGCTACTGCTAAAGCAGTGGCTACTCTTCCTGGGGTCCAAACAAAACATAAAATATGACATAATACATAACCTTAATAGACAAGAACAGCACAAGGACAGAACTATCCTAATCTGATCTCACAGAACCAGGGTGTATACTAAGTAGCTGGTTTGAGGAGTTAGCTAGGCAACTTTCTATGGCAATGAATGCTTCAGAACTAACCTGCTCTGGGGAGGCTAATGCTGCGTTTAGATGGTACGAGGTAGACAGCAAACCAGATGTCATTGTTTTCAATGAGAGCATGACGTTAAATGCTGTACCTCGTCTAAACACAGCATAACTCAGAGTTAATGCTGCGTTTAGACGGGGTACGCAAAACTGTCATACCCATCGGCATAGCGGGGCAAGAAAGATGGTGACGGCAAAAGCAAGCCAGCGCGACGGTATGCGTTGCTATGATGATTTCACTAAACAGACAGTTAGAAAACAACGCTACGGTAGACTGCAAAAGTCTGAACTTTGGCGGCAAGTCCCGTCTACCGTGGAGGCTGACGGCATTTACCGTCATGCTCTCATTGAAAACAATGACATTTGGTTTGCCGTCTTCCATGTAAACCTCGGCATAACTCAGTTTATCCTGAATGAAGTGTCTGAGTTGCAAGTTGAGGACCAATGAAATCAGATTACCACCCTCTTGCAAACATTGCGTAATCATTCCCTTCATTTGAGGATGACGACCGATTCAATATTTTATTTATCAAATGTGTTTTTTGTGTTCAAAAATAGTTACATTAAAATACCTATGACATTGCATATTTATTAACGACAGGATGCATTTGAAAGTTCACACGCAGTAAAACTTTTGTATGACGTTTTGTATGACGTACAATATTTTATCGATAGAAGTGGGGAAAAAGATGCTGTGTACACACCAAAGCACATCAAATCAAATGTTATTGGTCACATACACATATTTAGCAGATGTTATTGCGGGTGTAGCGAAATGCTTGTGTTTCTAGCTCCAACAGTGCAGTAATATCTAAGAGTTCACAACAATACACACTAATCTAAAAGTAAAAGAATAGAATTAAGAAATATATAAATATTAGGACGAGCAATGTCGGAGTGGCATTGACTAAAATACAAAATAATAGAATATAGTATATACATATGAAATGAGGAAAACAGTAGGTAAACATTATTAAAGTGACTAGTGGTCTATTATTAAAATGGCCAGTGATTCCATGTCTATGGTGCAGGGTTGAGTAACCGGGTGGTAACCTGCTAGTGATGGCTATTTAACAGTTTGATGGCCTTGAGATAGAAGCTGCTTTTCAGTCTCTCTGCGCTAGGCAGACCGCACCACCCTCTGGAGAACCCTGCGGTTGCGGGCGGTGCTGTTGCTGTTGCCGTACTAGGCGGTGATACTGCCCGACAGTATGCTCTCAGTTGCGTATCTGTAAAAGTTTGTGAGGGTCTTAGGGGCCAAGACAAATTTCTTATGCCTCCTGAGGTTGAAGAGGCGCTGTTGCACTTTCTTCACCACACTGTCTGTGTGGGTGGAACGTTTAAAAGAAAGGCGGCACTTCTAACAGACATCATAACCTGCTGAATTTGCAAGATCACTTTTATTTCATAATGATTTCAGCAACAAACAAAAAATGTGGCACTGACGGATTTTTCAGTATTGTCTCAGTGAAGAGTTCGACTAGCCATGTGTGGCTTCTGCAGGCTGCAACGAGACACGCATGCGCAGTTACAAGCCTGCTAGAGTTAGTGGCAGGCAGATGAGCAATATCCACTGTCGTAGTACGGATGAAGCCTGAGCTGGAATGTGAAGCGATCTGAAGCTAGTTCATTTCAGAAAAGCCTGGGTACATCTAGCTATGTATGTAGTATACCCCTCAGTTGTTCTGTAAACACCAGAGAGAATCCCACAACATCAGGAACCATCCGTGTTCTTGGTTCTTCCGTTTGCATAGGCTGGACATGTGATTCATAGATCAAATGTATTTGTCACATACACATGGTTAGCAGGTGTTAATGCAAGTGTAGCGAAATGCTTGTGCTTCTAGTTCCGACCAAGTAATATAACCTAACAATTTCACAACAACTACCTTATACACACAAGTGTAAAGGAATGAATAAGAATATGTACATATAAATATATAAATGAGTGATGGCCGAACGGCATAGGCAAGATGCAGTAGATGGTATAGAGTACAGTATATACATATGAGATGAGCAATGTAGGGTATGAGAACATTATATAAGGTGGCATTGTTTAAAGTGGCTAGTGATACATTACATCAAGATGGCAAGATGCAGTAGATGGTATAGCGTACAGTATATACATAAGAGATGAGTAATGTAGGGTTAGTAAACATTATATAATATAAAGTGGCTAGTGATAAATGGATTACATCAATTTTCCATTATTAAAGTGGGTGGAGTTGAGTCAGTATGTTGGCAGCAGCCACTCAATGTTAGTGATGGCTGTTTAACAGTCTGATGGCCTTGAGATAGAAGCTGTTTTTCAGTCTCTCGGTCCCAGCTTTGATGCACCTGTACTGACCTCGCCTTCTGGATGTTAGCGGGGTGAACAGGCAGTGGCTCGGGTTGTTGATGTCCTTGATGATCTTTTTGCCCTTCCTGTGACATCGGGTGGTGTAGGTGTCCTGAAGGGCAGGTAGTTTGCACCCGGTGATGCGTTGTGCAGACCTCACTACCCTCTGGAGAGCCTTACGGTTATGGGCGGAGCAGTTGCCGAACCAGGCGGTGATACAGCCCGACAGGATGCTCTCGATTGTGCATCTGTAAAAGTTTGTGAGAGTTTTTGGTGACAAGCCAGATTTCTTCAGCCTCCTGAGGTTGAAGAGGCGCTGCTGCGCCTTCTTCACCACGCTGTCTGTGTGGGTGGACCATTTCAGTTTGTCCGTGATGTGTACGCCGAGGAACTTAAAACTCTCCACCCTCTCCACTACTGTCCCGTCAATGTAGATAGGGGGCTGCTCCCTCTGCTGTTTCCTGATGCTACTGAATGGAAGGGAAACAAATGGAAATGCAATAATCATGTGAAGTTTCACCAAAGTCGTTAACTCCTGCTCAGTTCACCTGGCGTGAACAGAGCCACATATCATATCGTATGGAGTAGCACCAAAGTATTTCTCCCACTACGTTCCCCTAACATAGACATATTCCTTTTAATAACTCACTCCTCAATGTGTTTTTAGCTTTGGGCTAGTGCTAAATATCCTTTTAGATTTGGAATTTGCCACCATGACCATGGACAAACAACCAACAAAACAAAACTATTGGCTGTGGCCTCTGTCTTTCTAGCGCTTTACTTCAAATCATGTACCCTTCCAGACACTGTACTGTATATCACTTACTGGTTTATGATGCTACTTTATCAATGTCGATCAAATTTCCTGACAAGCTAGCACTTCAAATGGGTTCTTTCTTTTGTCCTTGGCGGGAGTTCAAGGGAAATATCTAATCTTCACGGAGATAAGGGATAACATTCATCAGCTCTCATTTACCTCATTCATATTCAGTAGCTGTTTCATATTAACTCCATCCCTAGTCCAACGTCAGCAAGATTTGGTGGAGCATTTAGGACTGTTGAGACCAAGATCTCAGATCTCTGCCATGAGAACTTTATCAAAAAACACACACACTGAACTTCAGGGGCAGGGAAACTTTATATGACCCTCACAATTCTGTTTTCAATTTCCACAGGGAATCTCTATTTTTGCATCTTTTGGAAAAGTAAATTATTTGTCTTTAGCACTCCCTGCTGCCCATATAATACTATTGCACCACATGGAGATTACAACTAAGGATACAATCACACTAAACAATACAATGAAACTCTCTCAAATTGTATGGAATTTATTTTCAGTCTATCCACCCATTTGGTAGTTGGAGCTCTCTGTCTTCTACGAGATATACAGTACACATTACATGTTATTGATTGAAACATTCCATTAGATTACATGTGGTATTCCTTGTCATGAACCGACTTTGTTCAGTCTTTAATTTAACAATTTCCCCTAGGTTTCATTTCCAAGAACTCATCGATAAGGTTTAAATGACTAGCATGCTGTTTGTTTGAGCATGCACTGTTTGGTGGCTGATAATCATGGGGTCAAGTACAGGCCAATGTTCAGAGAGCCCACTCGCTGTGTTTTGAATTGTAAGTATACAGACATTTGATGCATGAATATCCCTCTATCAGGTTACACACAAATAAGCATTTAGCTCAGTATCCACTGTGCCAGACCGGCGGCCACTACTAAACACTACTGTGTTTATGGTTAATTCTGTTGAGATTGCATGTCACATTCATATAGCTTATGCTTATACAGTGTCAAATGTGGTCTCTGTATTCTACACAATAGATTCATCACTTGTATGTTTTTGCATCTTGGATATTATTATGGTTTGGAGCAGGGGAGGTAGAGATGTCAAATGTAGGCTTTTTGCCCACTAACATAGCTCAATTAGTTCTCATACGTATTCCTCCCTGCCGGCATTGCTCAGCAACAGAGCCAGCATAGCAGACCCCCTCCCTGCCTCTCCTCCCTCTCCCTTGTCGATGTTTGGCACTATCTGAAGGGGTGTGATCCACAGTGGGCCAGGCCCGCAGCAGCTGACAGCCTCTCTCATGGTGTTGTCATGTCAAGGGGAGGCTTTGTTGAAATGGAAAAAAAATTCTCCAGAGGAGCCCCCACTGAAACAGGAAAATGGCAGAGGTGGTAAAGAGAGAGGACTCTTTCACACCTGTCAAACACCCTGGCCATAACAGAGGGACGCTGTTGTTGCTCAGCTGTTGGGAGGCTTTACACTCGGGTACCTACAGTAACATTACAGACTCACCATTGCCAGTTAACTGCCAATGACAGCATGTTGCTCAGGGCAGTGCCCAAGGCTAAAGTTCAGGAGGATGCTCGCACTTGAGGACTAGTTGCTCGGCTTTGATTTAATGTTTCATGCACGTTACACGTCCCACTCTGCCCGGGCTCTCGGCTGCTATTACTGTATTACTGTAATGTTACCGTTATAAGGGTTGAAAGTACATGTCAGCACTTCATCAATCTGAATATATGCCCAAACTACAAGGCTATGACCTTCACTGGATGGTTATGCCATTGCATTGCATTAGCAGGTTGCTTGTTGTCAGTGCTTCATGACACTGATTTGATAACAATGAGATGAACATTTTAAGGAAGGCCACATTCTGTTTGCCCTGAGCTGCAGACCAGCAGTATATTGAGTTAGGATGGAACGATTCATCTGAGGACTGATGACCATTTCTTGGATAAAGATGTACTGTGGATGCATTTCTACTCATTGTGCTGGAAGTGTTTCACATTAGATTTCTTCATTATTCTCTAAACGTCATTCTTTGAACTGTATATCTGCCATTGTCTGTACTTTGTGTTGCTATATGGGATAGTATTAGCTGGTTATTTGTCTGTAGTGTATTAGCTTTGGGGAAGAATATACTAACACTTTTTTGGTTACTACATCAAATTGTATTTGTCACATATACATGGTTAGCAGATGTTAATGCGAGTGTAGCGAAATGCTTGTGCTTCTAGTTCCGTCCATGCAGTAATATCTAACAAGTAATCTAACCTAACAATTTCACAACTACCTTATGCACACCAAGTGTAAAGGAATGAATAAGAATATGTACATAAAAATATATGAATGAGCGATGGCCGAACGGCATAGGCAAGATGCAGTAGATGGTATAGAGTACAGTATATACACATGAGATGAGTAATGTAGGGTATGTAAACATTATATAAAGTGCCATTGTTTAAAGTGGCTAGTAATACATTTATTACATCAATTTTTAATTATTAAAGTGGCTAGAGATGAGTCAGTATGTTGGCAGCAGCCACTCAATGTTAGTGATGGCTGTTTAACAGTTTGATGGCCTTGAGATAGAAGCTGTTTTTCAGTGTCTCGGTCCCCGCTTTGATGCACCTGTACTGACCTCGCCTTCTGGATGATAGCGGGGTAAACAGGCCGTGGCTCGGGTGGTTGTTGTCCCTGATGATCTTTTTGGCCTTCCTGTGACATCGGGTGGTGTAGGTGTCCTGGAGGGCAGGTAGTTTGCCCCCCGGTGATGTGTTGTGCAGATCTCACTACCCTCTGGAGAGCCTTAAAAGTTTGTGAGAGTTTTTGGTGACAAGCCAAATTTCTTCAGCCTCCTGATCGTTGAAGAGACGCTGCTGCGCCTTCTTCACCACGCTGTCTGTGTGGGTGGACCATTACAGTTTGTCTGTGATGTGTACGCCGAGGAACTTAAAACTTTCCACCTTCTCCACTACTGTCCCGTCGATGTGGATAGGGGGCTGCTCCCTCTGCTGTTTCCTGAAGTCCACGATCATCTCCTTTGTTTTGTTGACATTGAGTGTGAGGTTATTTTCCTGACACCACACTCCGAGGGCCCTCACCTCCTCCCTGTAGGCCGTCTCGTCGTTGTTGGTAATCAAGCCTACCACTGTAGTGTCGTCTGCAAACTTGATGATTGAGTTGGAGGCATGCATGGCCACGCAGTCATGGGTGAACAGGGAGTACAGGAGAGGGCTGAGAACGCACTCTTGTGGGGCCCCAGTTTTGAGGATCAGCGGGGTGGAGATGTTGTTACCTAACCTCACCACCTGGGGGCGGCCCGTCAGGAAGTCCAGGACCCATTTGCACAGGGCGGGGTTGAGACCCAGGGTCTCGAGCATAATGACGAGTTTGGAGGGTACTATGGTGTTGAATGCTGAGCTGTAGTTGATGAACAGCATTCTTACATAGGTATTCCTCTTGTCCAGATGGGTTAGGGCAGTGTGCAGTGTGATTGCGATTGCGTCGTCTGTGGACCTATGGGGGCGGTAAGAAAATTGGAGTGGGTCTAGGGTGTCAGGTAGGGTGGAGGTGATATGGTCCTTGACTAGTCTCTCAAAGCACTTAATGATGACGGAAGTGAGTGCTACGGGGCGATAATCATTTAGCTCAGTTACCTTCGCTTTCTTGGGAACAGGAACAATGATGGCCCTCTTGAAGCATGTGGGAACAGCAGACTGGGATAAGGATTGATTGAATATGTCCTTAAACACGCCAGCCAGCTGGTCTGCGCATGCTCTGAGGACGCGGCTAGAGATGCCGTCTGGGCCAGCAGCCTTGCGAGGGTTAACACGTTTAAATGTTTTACTCACGTTGGCTGCAGTGAAGGAGAGCCCGCAGGTTTTGGTAGCGGGCCGTGTCAGTGGCACTGTGTTGTCCTCAAAGCGAGCAAAGTAGTTGTTTAGTTTGTCTGGGAGCAAGACATCATGGTCCGCGACGGGGCTGGTTTTCCTTTTGTAGTCCGTGATTGACTGTAGATCCTGCCACATACCTCTCGTGTCTGAGGCGTTGAATTGCGACTCTACTTTGTCTCTATACTGACGCTTAGCTTGTTTGATTGCCTTGCGGAGGGAATAGCTGCACTGTTTGTATTCGGTCATGTTTCACCTTGCCCTGATTAAAAGCAGTGGTTCACGTTTTCAGTTTTGCGCGAATGCTGCCGTCAATCCACGGTTTCTGGTTGGGGAATGTTTTAATAGACGCTGTGGGTACAACATCACCTATGCACTTGCTAATATACTCGCTCACCTAATCAGCGTATTCATCAATGTTATTGTCCGACGCTATGCGGAACATATCCCAGTCCACGTGATCGAAGCAATCTTGAAGCGTGGAATCCGATTGTTCGGACCAGCGTTGAACAAACCTGAGCATGGTCGTTTCCTGTTTTAGTTTCTGTCTATAGGCTGGGAGCAACAAAATGGAGTCGTGGTCAGATTTTCCGAAAGGAGGGCGGGGAGGGCTTTATATGCGTTGTGGAAGTTAGAATAACAATGATCCAGGGTTTTGCCAGCCCGGGTTGCGCATTCGATATATGCTGATAAAATTTAGGGAGCCTTGTTTTCAGATTAGCCTTGTTAAAATCCCCAGCTACAATAAATGCAGCCTCAGGATATGTGGTTTCCAGTTTACATAGAGTCAAATGAAGTTCTTTCAGGGCCGTCGATGTGTCTGATTGGGGCGGGATATACACGACTGTGATTATGATCGAAGAGAATTCTCTTGGTAGATAATGCGGTCGACATTTGATTGTAAGGAATTCTAGGTCAGGTGAACAAAAGGACTTGAGTTCCTGTATGTTGTTATGATCACACCACGTCTCGTTAATCATAAGGCATACACCCCCACCCTTCTTCTTACCAGAGAGATGTTTGTTTCTGTCGGCGAGATGCGTGAAGAAGCCGGGTGGCTGTACCGACTCTGATGACGTATCCCGAGTGAGCCATGTTTCCGTGAAACAAAGAACATTACAATCTCTGGTGTCTCTCTGGAAGGCAACCCTTGCTTGGATTTCGTGTACCTTGTTGTCAAGAGACTGGACATTGGCGAGAAGTATGCTCGGGAGCGGTGCGCTATGTGCCCGTCTACGGAGCCTGACCAGAAGACCGCTCCGTCTGCCCCTTCTGCGGCGCCGTTGTTTTGGGTCGCCGGCTGGGATCTGATCCATTGTCATGGGTGGAGGACCAAACAGAGGATCCGCTTCGGGAAAGTCGTATTCCTGGTCGTAATGTTGGTGAGTTGACGTTGCTCTTATATCCAATAGTTCCTCCCGACTGTATGTAGTAAAACCTAATATTTCCTGGGGTAGCAATGTAAGAAATAACACATAAAAAAACAAATACTGCATAGTTTCCTAGGAACGGGAAGCGAGGCGGCCATCTCTGTCGGCGCCGGAATGATTCCATATGTGTTATTTCATAGTTTTGATGTCTTCACTATTATTCTACAATGTAGAACATAGTAAAAATAAAGAAAAACCCTTGAATGAGTAGGTTTTCTAAAACTTTTGACCGGTAGTGTATGTGTTATATCAGTATGTGTTCTACATGCATAGCTTCTGCCAGCAGCAGCAGCTCTAGTCAGATGTGGCATGGTACCCCCCCCCCCCCCCGTGCTCCTTTATTCTCGGCCTGGTGCCTCTCTGTGGCACTGGGTGGCTCCAGCGCTCTGGATTTACACCTTCACAAGGAAGTAATTGATTTCTTTAATTTGTTTCAAGAGAAGCCGTTGTCAGCCGACCAGGCAGCCATTTTTCAAGCCACTTTAATTAAATGCCAGGTCTTTAGGTGTGATATGAAATTCGTTTGGCTCCTCTGATCTTCTACTCCACAGACAATTCATTAACATTTCTTATGTGCCTTTATGTTTTACACAAAGCTTCAAAAAGGAGCTCAACTGTGACATTTTGGTTTCTGTACCATATATTTAATCATTTCTTTACGTGCATTTAGACTGCAAAGATAAAGTGTGTCTGTACCACGTAAGATAAAGCAGCCTCTGTAGAGTCTCAGTCTGAAAAGGAATTCAGAGAAAGAATTACCTGAAATATCCATCCAGGAACACTTAAAGTTGTATATCATTGTTTTAGTATTATTGTAGAAGGTATTCAAATATGCCTTAAGCTGTAGTACAACTTTGACCATGTTATTGTCTGTGTGACCACTGCTATCTCCTGGCTTTATTGACCTAAATAAAATGCTCATACTTATAGAAGATAACTTGTCTTGCTGCAATTAGCAGTTCAAACCATTCTAAATGATTACATGCTGGTTTATAGTTCATAGTTCTGTTTCATTTCTACCCCAAAAATGTTTTGTCTTTCTCTAAGCCTGTACTGAATATTACATTTGTCTGTTGAGTGATGCTATATGAGACAGGACAGCTGACGATAATTATCTGGTAACCGGGAGATACTCTATTCTTGCCCACAGAACAGGGTTGCATACACACCTCCATCCCCGTAATATCCTGCCTGCCTGCCTGCCTGCCTGCCTGCCTGCCTGCCTGCCTGCCTGCCTGCCTGCCTGCCTGCCTGCCTGCCACCCCACTCGTTCTGACTCAGAGCTCCTCCATAATGCTCCTCTCCACAGATCCTCTCACAATGGCGCTCTCTCCCTCTCATGGAGATTCACAGCAGCTGCCTCCTCCTGCCTGCCTCCCACCGCCCATCCACACTGCACTCCCCAGCTTCAAAGAGGAGGAAACATGCTGAGACCCATAAAACAAAAAGGGAAACCTGCTCCAGGATACCACATTACCTTTCTGTAAGAGTTCTGGGTGAAACATTCCTTAAAATGTAGTTTTTTTTACACAAACGAGTTGGGATGGGAAGTGCAGCTTGTGAAACAAGCAAGGCTAGGATTTCACAAGGGATTTTTGGAAAAAGGTTTGAGCATGAAATGGCAGAGGACGCATCGTAAAAGGTACATTAAAAGGAGTCCCAGATCAATTTCCCCAGCCAAATGCTGCATTACAGGAGTCATTTTGACAAAGTAGCCGTGTGATTATTTTGTATTTCCATTTGAAAGCAATTAGCTAGTGGCTGGGTCTTTCCCTTGAGTTTCTGTTGCTGAATGTAAGGAATGACTCAAGATAATTGCTGTGAAATGAACAGAGCGCGAAGTGAAGGGAAGCAGCAAAATGTCAGGGTTCCCTCTCCACGGAAACGCCCTCTGCCTTTGTCGATGCACCAGAAAATTAGGCAGCAAGCGATAACAGAGCTTGAATGAGTAAACGCCGGGGCCGAGTGATATTTACTCCATTCCAGGCTATTACAGAAATTGAGTGTTTCCCTGGGTCTCACGCTGTGCCGCCAGAGTGGCTGAGTACAGGAGGAGGTTTGACACACATGGCAGCGCTGCAGCCTCCGCTGCCATGAAGGGAAAGCAAGTTGAACAGCAAAACAACAACGTTTGTATAACAGCACGCACTCCATCCAAACACATGAAGTAGCTTAACTTAGCCACTGGTTGGCACTATGTCCGTTCACTGAACCCTGAAAGGACACAAAGAAGTTTGAAGAAATGGGAAGGGACTGACCTGCTGTTTTCCCCTTGTCTATTGTATCTTAGCCGGAAGCTGCCTCCTCAGCCCTTGCACTAATTACTGGCTTGCTCAGAGGCAGCTGTCCCTTGGTATGCCTTTCATGCCTCTCTTAATTATGTCAGCCAGGAGAGAATGTGATTGTTATTGTCATTACTCTCGTTAGTAATTAAGCATCTATTGACTCCATCCAACAGTCAGTCGGTTTCATTAGGCCTGAGGTCTGGAGATATGGATTAGTCTCTCCCAGCGTCACACAGCCAGGCAGGCATGCATAGCCGTGGAGCACCACCACACAGCACCACACATCACAGCCTTCCACTGGGTGGTTGAGGTTTACAGACGAGGAAGAAGAGGAGGAGGAAGATGAGTTGAACCGTGGCTTTTCTCCCCCCTGTGACAGGGACAACCTTCCGCCCGCACTCAGCATGGAGGTGGTGAACGAGGGGAGTCTCTCTCGCCTTCACGCTGTGTCTCCGTCAGTGACGCTGCAGCAGTGACTGGCTCTCCCGGAGGTGGCATGGCAGCCACGGAGATTACTGAGGCAGGAATGTCAAGAATCTGCTAAATCCTCAACCAGAGGTGGATGTTGGTTGACCGACAGGAGAGAAGGGTGAGCGGTGGCGCAGGGGAGAAAAATATGACTTGAAACACCAGGGATTCCCTCCCACAGGGAAAGTGGCAGAAGAGGGTAGAATAATAGCCTCGGGGGTGGGGGTTCAATAATCGTCCAGGAGTGACAAGGAGCCAAAAGCAATTCCTAACTGAGAACTAATCCCCACTTTTTGCGGGGCAAGGAGAGAGGGAGATTGGAGGTTAATGCAGAGGCAGCTCTCCTCTGTCCTCCTCGGTGACAGCCCCTGACAGGCGGACCCTAGCAGCACGGCTTGTTTATGTTAATGTAGGCGGCCAAGCAAGTTCACCACACTGCGCAACACCAATAGAGACGTCAGAGGCTCGTCAGAGTGGCACGGCAACCTCTCACTGGGGCACCCAGAAACTCTGCCTCCACAGACGGGGACACGCTAGGGCTCTATCAGTCAGCCATGATTCAACCATCTTCCTCTGTGCACTTGATATGAACAACAGCCACAGTTTGCTTTCTTGGGCGCCATGCTCAACTGTCATACCCTTTCTTTTCATGAACCTCAGAAACGATGAAAATACAGTTTGAAAGTACAGTATGCTCAGTATCCTGATGTATATTTTTCCAAACATTCTGCAGTTAGAGAAATGATGCTCTTATTTTCGGCCCAGTTTATGAAACAGGAACACATACAGTATTTCAACATTCTACTGTAAGTTTGTTGTTAGATAACATACAGTATCTCTAAAGATGATTCATGAAGACCCTCCTACCAGTTTGTAATTCGTCAATAACAACAATATGGCTGCCCATCCCATGTATGTTCTTATCTCCATGTTCATCTTGTTGATACTCTGGGCTATCTTCCTCCTCATCAGCCCTGTCTCTAACTGATGAATGGGTCTGCCTCTCTGACCTGGAGTCCCCTTGTTTGTGTCAGTGTGATGTAGGGGCTGACCTGTGGAGGTGGCGCCCAGATTAGGCGGGAGCCAGGTGGGGACGTGGAAACAGATGAGGGGTCAGAGGCGTGTGAGAGATGCCTCTCCCCTGGCTTCTCTTTTGGGTCTCCTTCACGCCACTGCATACAACCTGCGCCAGCCTTTCATTCTAATCTGATGATAATGATATTTGCTCAGGACGACCTCTGCGTGCACAGTGTAATTACCCCTCTAGGTCTCTATGATCTCGCCTATTGGAAATCGATGGGCCATAAGAGGACCCCATCAGAGCTTATTATTATCACTGCTTGGTTTTCGTTACAACGCGATCAGATTTAATATGTTGTGTAGTTTTTGCGTCATGTTTTTTTCATCAGCTGGGGTGGTTAAGCAGGTGTCTGGCCACTGTCAGAACAACATCCCCCAAAAACCTCAGCATGATGCAACACTTTGTTGCTTACCCTTCATTTCACACTGAAGCCATTACCACAGACTGTCATCTAAGTATAATCCCTTCCCTTAATGACACCTTGGTCTTAGTGGTACTCAGCAGTTCAACGTCTGTCCATGAGTTCGAGGACTCTCTTCCATTAGATACTCATCCATGGTCAAGAACCCTTAGAATCAGTTTCTTCTCCCTGTTGATTGAGACACTTCAGTAGGGCCTTGGCCCAATAATCGTCTCAACCTAACTCCTACAGACTGTTTTCTGCGGCTGCCAAGGGCATACGTATGGCCCACTGATCTTACATTTACATTTTAGTCATTTAGCAGACGCTCTTATCCAGAGCAACTTACAGTAGTGAATGCATACATTTCATACATTTTTCTCCGTACTGGTCCCCCGTGAGAATCAAACCCACAACCCTGGCGTTGCAAACACCATGCTCTACCAACTGAGCCACACGGGAGCGTATTGCCATTATTTCTGCTTTATGAGATCCAAACTTGTTATTTCAGGAGTCACAAATGTCTTTGCAGTGACCTTCCATCTCTTCCACCTTCCCTATCTGTTAGTGTCAGTGTTGTCAAGGAGATAAGAGGATCACCGGTGAGATTCCATCAATGGGGAAAATGGGCATTGCTGAGATTTATTATTGGAACAATGGGGATGACCATGTCTATGCAATTAAACTGTCATTCTGGACTTACATCTGGTATCAGGTCCATAGAATATGTCCTTGAAGTTTACCTTTAGTTTAAGCATTGCTTTCGGTGGGTTGTATGTTTTGAGTCATACTACGGGCTCACCAGCTTTCCATGAATTTCCTTTTATTGACCCCTGTAAAAGGTCTGGCTCAGTCAACAACTTGGAGTTGTCATGTTTTTATGAGTGAAATGAACCTTATGAGCATTTATTGTGCACAAGTGTTCCAGGGATTCCAGAATGCCTGTGACTTTAAAAACACATCCGTGAGTGTTCACCAGGGCCACTGACCCCTGAGCTGTGGTGATAGTGTCTGGGGGTAACAGTTTCTGGTCGGTAGAGGTCAAAAGTCAGAGTTCGAAGGAACAAACATGGAGGCAGAAATATGAAGAAGGATTAAATTTAAGGAGAGGGGCCAAAAGAGGAAGGTGAGAGGATTGGATGTGGTCGGTGGCAACATTGAATTGAGTGTGAAAAGTATTTTTAGCTGAGGACAGAAAAGGTGACAAAAAGGAGAGGTGGAAGTGATCGATCTGTTTGTGCAAAGGGCAGAGGACTGCCGAGACACAACAGTGGGAGCCATGAGTGAAATAGACTCAAGAGGATAGGAGTGCACAACCAATGCGAATGGGGAAAGGAGAGGCACAATTAATGAGGAAAGGGTAACCAAGACATGGGAGATAAGATATAACTCTGTACCGGTACCCCCTGTATATAGCCCCACTATTGGGATTTTCTTAAAACTGCATTGTTGGTTAAGTGCTTGTGTAACAGTATAGCTTCCGTCCCTCTCCTCGCCCCTACCTGGGCTCGAACCAGGGACCCTCTGCACACATCAACAACTGACACCCACGAAGCATCGTTACCCATCACGCCAGAAAAGCCGCGGGCCTTGCAGAGCAAGTGGAACAACTACTTCAGGTCTCAGAGCGAGTGACGTCACCCGATTGAAACGCTATTAGCGCGCACCACCGCGAGCTAACTAGCCATTTCACATCGGTTACACTTGTAAGTAAGCATTTCACTGTAAGGTCTACCTACACCTGTTGTATTCGGCGCGTGTGACAAATACAATTTGATTTGATTTGAGACTGGAAGGACCGAGGCTGCAAATTACAAGGCTATACTGACAGAAAAGATGGGATAAGGATATCTACTGTAGACATACAGTATGTCACATGACATACTGTTTGGTTTCTCAAATGATTGCCTCGCCTGGTTCACCAACAACTTCTCTGATAGAGTTCACTGTGTCAAATCGGAGGGCCTGTTGTCCGGACCTCTGGCAGTCTCTATTGGGGTGCCACAGGGTTCAATTCTTGGGCCGACTCTCTTCTCTGTATACATCAATGATGTCGGTCTTGCTGCTGGTGAGTCTCTGATCCACCTCTACGCAGACGACACCATTCTGTATACTTCTGGCCCTTCTTTGGACACCGTGTTAACAACCCTCCAGACGAGCTTCAGTGCCATACAACTCTCCTTCTGTGGCCTCCAACTGCTCTTAAATACAAGTAAAACTAAATGCATCCTCTTCAACCGATCGCTGCCTGCACCTGCCCACCTGTCCAGCATCACTACTCTGGACGGTTCTGACTTAGAATATGTGGACAACTACAAATACCTAGGTGTCTGGTTAGACTGTAAACTCTCCTTCCAGACTCACATCAAACATCTCCAATCCAAAGTTAAATCTAGAATTGGCTTCCAATTTCGCAACAAAGCATCCTTCACTCATGCTGCCAAACATACCCTCGTAAAACTGACCATCCTACCGATCCTCGACTTCGGCGATGTAATTTTCAAAATAGCCTCCAATACCCTACTCAGTAAATTGGATGCAGTCTATCACAGTGCCATCCATTTTGTCACCAAAGCCCCATATACTACCCACCACTGCGACCTGTACACTCTCGTTTGCTGGCCCTCGCTTCATACTCGTCGCCAAACCCTCTGGCTTCAGGTCATCTACAAGTCCCTGCTAGGTAAAGTCCCCCCTTATCTCAGCTCGCTGGTCACCATAGCAGCACCCACCCATAGCACGCGCTCCAGCAGGTATATCTCACTGGTCACCCCCAAAGCCAATTCCTTCTTTGGCCGCCTCTCCTTCCAGTTCTCTGCTGCCAATGACTGGAACGAACTACAAAAATCTCTGAAACTGGAAACACTTATCTACCTCACTAGCTTTAAGCACCAGCTGTCAGAACAGCTCACAGATCACTGCACCTGTACATAGCCCATCTATAAATAGCCAAAACAACTACCTCTTCCTCTACTGTATTTATTTACTTATTTTGCTCCTTTGCACCCCAGTATTTCTACTTTGCACATTCATCTACTGCAAATCAGTGTTTTACTTGCTATGTTGTATTTACTTCGCCACCATGGCCTATTTATTGCCTTTACCTCCCTTATCTCACCTCATTTGCTCACATTGTATATAGACTTATTTTTCTACTGTATTATTGACTGTATGTTTGTTTTACTCCATGTGTAACTCTGTGTTGTTGTATGTGTCGAACTGCTTTGCTTTATCTTGGCCAGGTCGCAATTGTAAATGAGAACTTGTTCTGAACTTGCCTACCTGGTTAAATAAAGGTGAAATAAAAAATAAAAAATAAAAATTACGTTGGCACAAATTAAGTAGACAGAGGAAGGAGACTAGTGATGAAGAATAAAGCAAAGTGAACAAAGGCAATGGCTGCAAATCGAATTCCAGACAGGGGTTGGTGGACAAGGGACAGATGAGACAAATACATTTTTAGTTTTTGGTCACAAATTCTCTGAAAGGACTAGAAGGAAAATGCCATCTCCCAATGAGTATTTCATTCTACCAAGGCTTTGTGGAGTGCCGGTGACTTAATGTGATGAGTGAAGTGAGAATGAAAAAGAAAAAGAAAGAGAATAAACAGTTCCATATGCAGCTTTGTACCCAAGGACACGGAAAACACTTCCATCCTGCTCCATCATTTCCGAGGGATCTGATGCCATTGTGCCCACTGTCACATCCTACCCTACAAGGACACATCACCATACAGCAAATAGGCCTCAAATGCAATCTGTGGTAATGCCACACCCAATGGTTGATCACCAATCTATAATTTGTGTCGTGCTTACCAGAGAAACAACACTTGTAATGGTGCTCTGACATTGTTCCATGGTAAGGAAAATATACTGAACAAAAATATAATGCAGCATGCAACAATTTCAGAGATTTTACTGAGTTACAGTTCACAGAAGGAAATAAGTAAATTGAAATAAATGTATTAGGGCCAAATCTATGGATTCCACATGACTTGGCAGCTCTGTTGGACATTCCTGCAGTCAGCATGCCAATTGCACGCTCCCTCAAAACTTGCGTCATCTGTGGTAAAACTGCACATTTTAGAATGGCCTTTTATTGTCCCCAGCACAAGGTGAACCTGTGTAATGATCATGCTGTTTAATCAGCTTCTTGATATACCACACCTGTCAGGTGGATGGATTATCTTGGCAATGGAGAAATCCTCACTTACAGGGATGTAAACCAATTTGTGCACAACATTTATGAGAAATAGGGTTTTGTGTGTGTTTGGAACATTTCTGGGATCTTTTATTTCAGCTCATGAAACATGGGACCAACACTTCACATGTTTTGTTTATATTTTTGTCCAGTATAGATCAATAAAGTATTCTTCATTCTTCTTTATTGACATCCCTTTTACAGAGAGATCTGGTGCAGTGTTTGGCTAGAGTTGTGTTATTGGTGAATGGGAGTTTAGGTGTGAATGCAGTACAACCATCTCTGTTATGGTTCAAGGGCTAATGTCTTGCTTTGTTGAAATAATTTTCAAAGCTTTGCTGGCTTGTATACTCATCAGATTGGTAACAGATAATACCTTTCTAAACCGTGTCGGCATTCCCCCAGACAGTGTGAAAGAGTCAGAGGGCCAGTTGGCAGATTGACTATATTTTCTGTTATTTTAACACCTACTGTGTGTAAAAGCAGTTGTATTCAGACCAACACTTCCATTCAATCATTTTCAGATAAAGGAGAACAATACTGTGGGTTCACCCAAGAGACAGAACCTATACTGTATATTAGAGGTAAAACATTACTATATATTAGAGATAAAACTCGTCCGCCTCCTAATCTTTTCACCTCTCGATTAAAAGCTGCCGTTGAGGCTGTTTGAGAGGCATACGGAAGAAGATAATTTTAAAGCTCTGAAAACCTACCAGTGTTCAACATTGACAGAGCTTTCCCATAATCATTCCCCATTGGGATAGACTGGAACAATAAAGAACAATAACTATTTAAATGACAGCTCCCTATGGGCAACTCTTCAGATCCATCTAACAGAGAATAACATTGAAGCTAACCTTGAATCTCTGCTGTGAAAAGTAGCATTTTATCTAAAATTTGTTTGAAAGGACTTATGGTTTTTGCACTTGGGGGAATGGGTATTGGACGGTCAAGATCTGATGTATTTTGCACTAAGCTCCATACAGCACCTATAACAATGTAAGTGAGAGGTGGTTTAGAGTGCTTCATGTCTCTTTTTTCAATGGTGGATGGTCTGTATAGCTTTACCAGGCATAGAGTAGAGGCTGCTGAGTGGTTCATTACCTATTCCTAAAGCCACTACTGAGGTGAAATGCAATGAGCAATAATTATTGGAGATCTTGGAATGCTTGAAAGGACTGCTGATATTATATCACTAAAACAAAGTTGTTAAAGAGCACACAACTTTCCTATACATTTTTTTAAATAAATCCTGCTTAGTAAAAAATAAATTCGGTATTTCAGAGTTTTAATTCTTACCAGGTTTTCTCCCAAGAACAAGGACTGTTCAATCAGTCATTAGCTATTATTTATTGGCTAATGAAACTGGTTCTGAAAGAGGTAAAAAGCAATTACTTGCTGGCTTGATGGTTTTTTGTGAAATACAGTTGCCTAGAGAGAGGATCCATATATATGTATTTTTCAGTTGTGACTGGCTAAATGATTTCTTGAAGCGGCTGTAGACTGGTCATTTCATTTTGGCACCTAATAACAGTCAGGTCACAGTGTGCCCTGACTGATCCTCTTTGATATGATCCTCACACTTTCCCAAGCCCTCTTTCACAGGTGTCAATCATTACCTAGCTAGCACATTTGGTTCCTTGGAAGTTGTGGGAACATATGTGTTTGGTTTCACATTGGTCGTGGGAACAAAATAATAAGTTTCCCGAATGATAAAATGTTACTTTTTTTTATGTGAAGTAAAAATGTTGCCTGTTCTGGAAACGTTTATTTGTAGGTTGCAGGGAGGTTTTGAGAACGTTTTACTCTGGTTCCTTGAAAGTTTTCCCGGGAGGTTTTTATTAATGCTTTTTTATTAATGGAAATTATAGGCTATTTGAAAGTAATTAAATAACATTTTCATAATGGTTTCTGAACATTACTAAAGTTTTCTTGTGGTTTTTATTGAAAGTTTTCTTAACATTACAAACTATATGTAAAGGTTATTTTGATGTTTTTGAATAACTTGAAACTTTCACTGAATGTTTCAATAAGACTTTAACACTGCTAGCTTATTTTGGGTTCACTTTTTTGAACTCCAAGCACAGATACAGTAGGAAACATGGACATACATTTGCTTTAGACATTGGTCATGCAAATTATTTCTGTATTTTTTATTGTGACACAGCATCAGTGAGATTCGACCCCACGGTGTCTTCAGAAAGTATTCACACCCCTTGACTTTTTCCATATTTTGTTGTGTTACTAAGTGGGATTAAAATGGATTTATTTGTCATTTTTTGTTAATGATCTGCACAAAACACTCAATGAAAAGTGGAAGAAAAATGGGAACATTTGTAAACAATTTATGAAAAATAAAACACCAATATATCTTGATTACATAAGTATTCAACCCCCTGAGTCAATACATGTTAGAATCACTTTTCTCAGTGATTACAGCTGTGAGTGTTTCTGGGTAAGTCACTAGGAGCTTTGCACACACCTGGATTGTTCAATATTTGCAGATTATTCTTTAAAAAAATTCAAGCTCTGTCAAGTTGGTTGTTGATCATTGCTAAACAGCCATTTTCAAGTCTTGCCATAGATTTTCAAGCTGATGTAAGTCAAAACTGTAACTAGGCCACTCAGGAACATTTAATGTTGTCTTGGTAAGCAACTCTAGTGTAAATTTGGCCTTGTATTTTAGGTTAATGTCCTGCTGAAAGGTGAATTAATCTCTCAGTGTCTGGTGGAAAGCAGACTGAACCAGGTTTTCCTCTAGGATTTTGCCTGTGCTTAGCTCCATTCCGTTTATTTTCTATCCTGAAAAACTTCCCAGTCCTTAACGATTACAAACACCCATAACATGATGGAGCCACCACTATACTTGAAAATATGGAGAATGTACTCAGTAATGTGTTGTATTGGATTTGCCCCGAACATAACACTGTATTCAGGACAAGTGCCTTGTTGTAAACAGGATGCATGTTTTCGAATATTTTGTATTCTGTACAGGCTTTCCTCTTTTCACTCTGTCAGTTAGGTTAGTATTGTGGAGTAACTACACTGTTGTTGATCCTTCCTCAGTTTTCTCTTATCACAGGCATTGTGATTTTAAAGTCACCATTGGCCTCATGGTGAAATGCCTGAGAGGCTTCCTTTCTCTCCAGCAACTGAGTTAGGAAGGACGTCTGTATCTTTGTAGTGACTGGGTATATTGATACACCATCCAAAGTGTAATTAATAACTTCACCATGCTAAAAATGATATTCAATGTTTCCTTATTTTATTTTTACCCATCTACCAATAGGTATCCTTCTTTGCGAGGCATTGGAAAACCTCCCTGGTCTTTGTGGTTGAATCTGTGTTTAAAATGCACTGCCTGATTGAGGGACCTTACAGATAATTGTATGTGTGGGGTACAGAGATAAGGTAATCATTCAAAAATACTATTATTGCATACAGTGAGTCCGTGCAACTTATTATGTGACTTATTAAGCACATTTTTACTCCTGCACTTATTTTGGCTTGCCATAACAAAGGGGTTCAATCCTTATTGACTCAAGACATTTCAGCTTTTAATTTTGTATTAATCTGTAACCTTTCGAAAAACATAATTCCACTTTGACATTATGGGGTATTGTGTGTAGGCCAGCAAAAAAAAAAAGGAAATTTAATTCATTTTAAATTCAGGCTTTAACACAAGAAAATGTGAAAAGAGTCAAGGGGTGTGAATTCTTTCTGAAGGCACTGTATGATCTTCTGTTCTCTATCCCTGGAATTAGTCTAATGCGTCACCAGAATGAAGCTAGCATGCCATGTTTTTTTACACATTCATACAGACCCTATTTCAAAGGAAACAAGCACTTCTTAAGATCAAGTCTGGCCATTTAGTGGGCACGGCCAACACACATGAACACACTTAACAAGATACTGGGATGGTGAAAGTTTTGTTGACTCTGAATGCACTGTATGCTTTTAAACGTTTTCTGAACATTAACAACGTTTTCTTTTGTATTTTATGGAACGTTTTTTTAATGTTCTGAGAACGGAATGTATTTGTATATGTTTTCAAATAACATTCTTAGAACATTCTCATAATAATGTTACGAAAGTTTTCTTGTGGTTTTAATGGAAGATTTTTAGAGCTAAATGATTTAATGTGTAGAATTATTATTTTTTTGAACATTTCCAGAATTTTGCCAACAACTGACATACAAGAGAACCATACATTCTCTGAGCGTTCTGAGAACATCGCTTAAGTCACACAATTTTTGAGAACGTTCCCAGAATGTTGTAAAAATATTACATTAAAAAGAACCACATGGGAACTTGTGTGGAATGTTTTGTGGAAGTACTGAAATTCCTACAGAAGAACGTTGTTTCTGAACGTTCTCTGAACTATTTGAGAACATTCCCGATGTCAAACCAGTTGGCGAACGTTCCTTGAACATTTCAAACAATGAAATTAAATGTAACCATGTTTGAACTTTTAGGAAACAATCTGGTAGCTCTTTGCACTTGTACCCGTATACAGGTTGAAAATTGCATATTTGGACACTGATAAGCGCCTAAATTGGAACATAGTGGCTGTACAGTAAGTATAGATGACGTCAGAGCTCAAGGTCTCCGCTTCACAGCTCAGTATGGGTTTTAACTGACAGCGGTTCTGAACTTGAGCACCGCGTGCAACAAGAAGTTGCCTCCGTCAATTGGGCAAATTGTTTGTTGTCTCAGTGAGGGGAATGCTTTAAACAGGGCCGTAACCAGGGTTTGAGTTTAAGTGATGTTCATTACAATTGGAACATTACAACTGTATAGCTAATAGGCTATGTGTACTCCAAATAGCATTTTAGTTTTTAAATTGTACAGAAATGCAGTAAATGAGCTGCATTTCTCTCTGTTTCCTCTGCTTCCTCCTGCATGCATTGCAGCCAGCCTCAGCCTAACCAATGAGCGCCACGTCACTGTCTGGCTCAGTAGCCTCCTCTCTGTAAAGCAAAGTTAATATGAGAACTTAGTATCCTATTTTTTGCTCCTGCTGAGTTAGGCTCCCTTTAACATTAGCTTCTTACTTCCTTCTTCAAGCTGGCTAAGTATTACTAGCCAGAGCCCTTCAACATTACTGCAATAAAAGTATGTGCCGGCAGCTAGCCACTTGACTGACATACACTATATATACAAAAGTATGTGGACACACCTTCAAATTTGTGGATTCGGCTATTTCAGCCACACCCGTTGCTGACAGGTGTATAAAATCGAGCACACAGCGATGCAATCGCCATAGACAAACATTGGCAGTAGAATGGCCTTATTGAAGAGCTCAGTGACTTTCAGCGTGGCACCATCATAGGGTGCCACCTTTCCAACAAGTCATCAAATTTCTGCTCAGTCGTGAAGTGGTAGGCCACACAAGCTCACAAAACGGGACCGTTGAGTGCTGAAGCGTGTAGTGTGTAAAAATCGTCTGTCCTAATTTGCAACACTCACTGCAGAAAGCAACGTCAGCACAAGAACTGTTTCGTCGGGAGCTTTATGAAATGGGTTTCCATGGCCGAGCAGCCGCACACAAGCCTAAGATCACCATGTGCAATGCCAAGCTTCAGCTGGAGTGGTGTAAAGCTTGCCATCATTGTTTTTGTGGTTCGGCTAGGCCCCTTAGTTCCAGTGAAGGGAAATCTTAATGCTACATTATGCAATGACATTCTAGACGATTCTGTGCTTCCAACTTTGTGGCAACAGTTTGGGGAAGGCCCTATCCTGTTTCAGCACGACAATGGTTTGCCGAGATTGGTGTGAAAGAACTTGACTGGCCTGCACAGAGCCTTGACCTCAACCCCATCGAACACCTTTGGGATGAATTGGAACGCCGACTGTGAGCCAGGCATAATCACCCAACATCAGTGCCCGACCTCACTAATGCTATTTTGGCTGAATGGAAGCAAGACCCCGCAGTAATGTTCCAACATCTAGTGGAAAGCCTTCCCAGAAGAAGGGTCCCCCTTTGCTGTTATAGCAGCAAAGGGGGGACCAACTCCATATTAATGCCATGATTTTGAAATGAGATGTTCGACGAGCAGGTGTCCACATACTTTTGGTCTAGTAACTCTATACTATGCACACCAACATTATAATCTGCTTCTCTGAATTGCCTTGTGAAAGCCTAATATTGTAAGATTGTATTTTGTAATTTAGCTAGCCGTGTTTGCAATAGAACACGCTTTCAAATGATGCCCATCTGACCAGATTACGATTTATAATAGACTGTTTTTGGAATGCGTAAACAACAACAGTAATAGTCATATGGCGGGATGCAGGGCTGGGCTCCAAAAAAAACAGCTACAAGTTTGCTTGCTATACTTCCTCAGTAGCACAGCCTGGAGAGCTCAAAAAAGCACCTTATAGTTGAAGACTCTTCTTTGAGTCATAAAAGTGCATTGAAATTACATAGGAACTGTGCACACTTTGGTGAGGTTTGTGGCCACTTGGAGACACCAGTTAGTCCTCTCACTCAAACACTCATGTTGCTGAATGTACCCAAAATCTGAGTATTTTCAGATTTTGTTATCAACAAATGTGGCAAAAAGTACAGTAAATTTAAAATGCACATAAAATCAGCAGTTTAATGTCTGGATTCAGTCTTGTGTCAGAATAACTGTTTTGTCCTCACCTTTAGTCTAATCATTTCCCCATAATCTCCAACCGTTCCCTTTTAATTGCTACCATGGTTATGCATATGTTTTTCATATTTCTTCTGTAAGGAACATTTCTTTCCATATAGGCCAATTCCCATGAGTGTAAAGGGTTAGAGTAAATACATTTTTTTGTCAAGTTCCTTAAACGTGATGAGAATGTTCCAAAGCCAAAAAACTATCCTGGCCCATTCCCAGAAAGCTGTGGGAAGGTTGTCAACGTAGGACAACCACATTCTCACCAAGCTCTAAGAAATGATATGGTTCTCAGAATGTTATGTGCTAGCTGGGTATAATCAAGCTTCGTTGGGCCTTTACCCCTAAGCCCCTCTGGCTCCAGAGCAGAGTCGGGTTGCAGGAGAAGAGTGTTAAATCTGCCCTCATTCAGGGGAAGGAGCTGTTCTCTGACCCTGTGTTTATACCAGGGGCAATCATATCTCCTCTCTGTGTATCATTTCAAAATACATTCACCTCAAAGTGCTCTCACTGTCAGACATTTTACTCCTGTCTATAGGCTGAACCAAAACGGTCACACTCTGCTGGCCGACCAAAATGGTTCCAACATCTGAATGAAAAATGTAGGATACAATATAGGGATTGCTTTGGGTGTACCTATAATTTTGGATGCTACAGAATGCTTTCTAGTAAACGTATAGAAAGGCAGAAGGAAGAGGCACCCAAATTATAGAACTGATTCAACCGCCCAAAATAATATTCTATCTGTCAATAGTGGAATTATTTGGAAATGACATTGGTAATGAAATGACAACGGTCAAATGAGAAGACATGCCTTGCTGTCTTCATGTGTTCCACATAATGTTGATTCATGATTATTACATTAAATCTTTCTGGACTGCAAGGAGTATGGCCTTTGAGGCTTTGATGGTGTGCCGTTGTTTCCACCAGTTTATGTTAACTTTTGTTATAGCATATAACCACTGAAAAAATGGTTATGTCTGAGGATTCAATGCATGTATTGCACTGTTTGCATTGTCAGTGTTACTCTTTCTAGTGAACTATAGCTGGAGCTGGATTAGATGTTGAGGAAGGAAGAGCTAAACCTCCGTTGTGCCTCTAATCTGTGATTGAATCCAGGGTAGGAGTCCAGCTTCTCTGCCTCTCCGCTGACATGGCTGGCCATGGAGCACAAGGCCAGAGCAGCCGTGCCAAGCCAGGGAGATGGAGAGATTGAGCAGTGAGAGCAAATATAGATGTAGAGCATGGCTCTTGCAACGCCAAGGTTGTGGGTTTGATTCCCACAGGCGGCCAGTATGAAAAAGTATGCACTTCCTTAAAGTCGCTCTGGATAAGAGCATCTGCTAAATGTCAAGTGTAAATAAAAACTGATAAAAAACAGAAAAGCAAACAGATTGACTTTGGTAAGAGGGCACTTTTAAAGTCCTCCCGAGTGATTGTTCCAAAGCACCGTTTTTCCCCCCTTCAGGACACCCCAGAGATGTGAAGTGTAAGGTTATAGTATGGCCCAGTGCTCTATATTAATGGTGACTTTGGCTCACCTAATACAGATTCTCAGGGTTATAGCCCCCGGGTGCCTGCTGAGCAGAATGCGAAAGCAAGAACAGACGATCCCTCTCCCCATCCCCTCCCTGGTCACCAGGGTCCACAAGCCCTCGCTCAAGGTTACAGCCCATACAGCCTGGCAGCAATGAAGCCATCAGCACTGATTCTAAATGATATCCTGGACTGGCCAGCACTTAACATATTCCCTTTCTCTTCCACTCCTTCTTTAAACTCCTGATTATCCCCTTTTCATGTTCAGATTGTAATGCATGATCAGAGGGGAGGCTGCAGTTCCCGCCGTGAGGAGAAAAAAAGCAAGGTTATAATCAAGGGGTCCCTCTTAAGGAGTGAACTGTTTATTGGATGTTGGGTATGTCAGTGGGTTTTGAGCTTAAGCAATTCTGAGCTCAAGCGTTGCTCAGTGTAAAGTCTTAAATGGCAGGACGGCAGGCCTCCACAAGCGTGTCTTACACACACAAAACACACAGTTTCTTAGGAAACTGGCTTACATCAACCTACTTCAGGATGACATATGCTGTAGAATGTGTAACCTGTGAAAAGAAGCCATCTACCCAGGGCTGTTAAATGACAGCTCCAGGGGACACTGACGCTTTTTTGTTATTCCATCCTCATTGCTCATGTAGATTCCACTAATGCTCACTTGACGAGTAAAAATGTTATTCTAATGATGGTCGATGGAGCAGGTTTTTGCAGGTAGTTGTTATGGAAACTGCAGCTGCAGCTTAACTGCAGTAAGCTTCCTCTCCTACCTTCCCCTCTTCTTCTCCTGCTCTCCTCCTCTCCGTTCTGTGTGATGAACACTGCCTGGTGGAGTCATTACCAGAGTGGACATTAGTTAATAGTTAAGGACAGAGCTATGATATGCTGAGAGTATTCATGGAGATGGCAGTGAGAAAGTGTCCAGGATCGGTGATGTTGAGTGTTGTGGTAAAATCATGAGTGAGGAGGGATTTTTTTTGAGAGCCTTAATTCCTGTGCTAGTCAATGTTTTCATGCCTTGGTGGCTTCCATCATCCACGTTGGCATATTTAATTCCCGCATTCCTTATTTCCACTGCAGGAAAAGAAAGTGTGAACATATTATTTTGTCATTTTAACAGGTCTCTGTTGTAAGAAATTCCCACTATGTGTGCACTGGTTGAATCAACGTTGTTTCCATGTCATTTCAATGAAATTACATTGAATCAATGTGGAATAGATGTTGAATTGACGTCTGTGCCAAGTGGGTTGTTTGAGCCTTCTCCTAGGCTGTATGCCTATCAGTGTCAGTGTGAAATGGTTGAGCAGAAATGAGTGCAGAACCTATGAAATGGGAAAGGGCTAAGTGAAATGGGACAAATTGGGGATTTTGAGTCAATTCCCTCCCTGACTGTTGTTTTTGTGATTGAACATTCATCATGGTGTGGAGGTGCTAGATGAGGAGCAGACATGGGGTCAAATTCCATTATGACCATCCCCAAGGAAGTGTTGAGATTGTGACATCAAGTCTTTAATTCCATATCCTTCAGGAGCAAGTAGGCTAGAGCAACCAACCTGTCATAGTGGCAAGAGCAAAGCAAACAGCCAGTCATATAGGCAAGAGCAAAGCAAACAACCAGTCATATAGGCAAGAGCAAAGCAAACAACCAGTCATATAGGCAAGAGCAAAGCAAACAACCAGTCATATAGGCAAGATCAAAGCAACCAACCAGTCATATAGGCAAGATCAAAGCAAACAACCAGTCATATAGGCAAGAGCAAAGCAAACAACCAGTCATATAGGAAAGAGCAAAGCAAACAACCAGTCATATAGGCAAGAGCAAAGCAAACAACCAGTCATATAGGAAAGAGCAAAGCAAACAACCAGTCATAGTGGTAAGAGCAAAGCAAACAACCAGTCATATAGGCAAGAGCAAAGCAAACAACCAGTCATAGTGGTAAGGACATGGATGTCATAGAAATAAAAAGGATTGAATACACTGTGTTTCTTTAACTATAAGGATTAAGTTAATCTAAAGCTTAAACTATTTATTTGTGGAGTAAATTGACATTTATTTGTTTCCTTTCCGCTGTTTTTAATTTGTTGATAATGGTTTGTGTCATTACTAATGATAAAACATACTAATTCACATCCCTTGTCTTACACTTGATATAATAGCATCCTAACAGCTGTGGCGCTAATTAAACACATTTGGAAAGTTTCCGAGAACAATAGCGGGCACAACCGTCAGCATCACAGTCATTAGCTATAGCTTGCCATCTCTGGATGAGTTCCTGCTTGAGGCTGAATGTGCTTCCTTGGAGCTTTGTCTATTGACGACTTTTGAACTTCAGCTGGTTAAACTAGAATGATGTCAGTAATGGTCTGGGAGCAGGCAAACATAACACATTAGAATGACCCCATTATTGTTACGTCCGTTGTTGGAATGAGACCAAGGTGCAGCATGGTAAGCGTACATATTTATTTTATTAGATGAACACCAACAAAACAAAATACAAAACCGAACGTAACGTTCTGCAGGCTTCACAGCAGCTATACAAAAACAAGAAATAGAAACAGATATGCCCACCCAAGTCACACCCTGACCTAACAAAATAGAGAAATAATAAAGGCTCTAAGGTCAGGGCGTGACAGTACCCCTCCCAAAGGTGCGGACTCCGGCCGCAAACCTGAACCTATAGGGGAGGGTCCGGGTGGGCATCTCCTCTCGGTGGATTCTCCGGTGCGGGACGCAGACCCCGCTCTGCTTGAGGCTCCCCCCACTTCCGTGGAACCGGACCGTGGATCGTCGCCGGAGGAACCGGACCGTAGATCGTCACCAGAGACTCCGGACCGTGGATCGTCGCCGGAGGATCCGGACTGGGAATCCCCACTGGAGGCTCTGAACTGCCGACCGTCGCTGGAGGCTCTGGACTGCTGACCGTCGCTGGAGGCTCTGGACTGCCGACCGTCGCTGGAGGCTCGGGACTGCCAACCGTCGCTGGAGGCTCGGGACTGCCGACCGTCGCTGAAGGCTCTGGACTGCCGACCGTCGCTGAAGGCTCTGGACTGCAGACCGTCGCTGAAGACTCTGGACTGCAGACCGTAGCTGGAGGCTCCGGGCCTTGGCTCATCACTGGAGGCTCCGGGCCATGGATCATCACTGGAGGCTCCGGGCCATGGATCATCACTGGAGGCTTCGGGCCATGGATCACCACTGGAGGCTTCGTGCCATGGATTATCACTGGAGGCTTCTGGCCATGGATCATCACTGGAGGCTTCATGCGTGGAGCCGGGACAGGGCGTACCAGGCTGGGGAGACGCACTGGAGGCTGGGTGCGTGGAGAATGCACAGGGCGTACCAGGCTGGAGAGACGCACTGGAGGCCGGGTGCGTGGAGCAGACACAGGTCGTACTGGGCTGGGGAGACGCACTGGAGACTGGGTGCGCGGAGCTGGCACAGGATATACTGGGCCGTGGAGGCGCACTGGAGGTCTGGAGCGTAGAGCTGGCACAACCCGTCCTGGCTGGATGCTCACTTTAGCCCGGCACGTGCAGGGTGCTGGCACAGGACGCACTGGGCTGTGAAGGTGCACTAGCGACACAGTGCGTAGAGCCGGCGCAGGATATCCTGGACCGAGGCGGCGTACTGGAGACCAGGAGCGCTGAGCCGGCACAACCGTCCTAGCTGGATGCTCACTTTAGCCTGGCAAGTGACGAGGAGCTGGCACAGAACGCACCGGGCTGTGGATGTGCACTGGAGACACATTGCGTGTCTCCGCAAAGCATGGTATCTGAACCGTGACCAACTCCTCATCGTAATTACAGGGAGTTGGTTCTTTTTCCCACCTTTGCTCCGCTCGTCAGCCCGTGTGCCCCCGCCCCCCCCCCAACATTTTTTGAGGCTGCCTCTCGGGCTTCCGTCATCTCCTTGATTCCTGTTTTCCTCGCCGTTCCTCTCTCGCTGCCTTCGTCTGCTCCCATGGCCGGCGATCCATTCTGGCCTGGATCTCTTCCCACGTCCAGGATCCCTTACCGTCCAGGATATCCTCCCATGTCCAGGATGTCGGCTCCTCCTGGCCACGCTGCTTGGTCACTTGGTGGTGGGATCTTCTGTTACGATCATCTGAAGAACTGGACCAAGGTGCAGCGTGGTAAACGTACATCTTTCTTTTATTAGATGAACACCAACAAAACAACAAAATATAAAACCGACCGTAACGTTCTGCAGGCTTCACAGAAGCTATACTAAAACAAGATCCCACAATCACAGGTGGGAAAAAGGGCTGCCTAAGTATGATCCCCAATCAGAGAAAACGATAAACAGCTGCCTCTGATTGGAAACCATACTAGGCCAACAAAGAAATAGAAACAGATATGCCCACCCAAGTCACACACTGACCTAACAAAATTGAGAAATAAAAAAGGCTCTAAGGTCAGGGCGTGACAATTATTGTTTCCATAGATACAGAATGATAGGGTACAGTTATTATATATTATATAATTTGCGTCACTTAAGGCACAGCACGTTCTAAACCGAAGTTGGATGATTACTAACTCAAACATATTAGTATCTAATACTGTAACAGCCCATCAAAATTCATAGGTTGGTTGTTGAGCCGAAACTGTGGTGACTGTTTGACTTCTTCTTTTTATCAATATGAAATGTTTGACTATTTCAACTTTTGTTGTTTCAGAGTTAATGTGAATGTTTCAAGAAAAACAGGAGTGGTTTTTGCAGTGGGCTTTTATTTTATGTACAGGATATTATGGTAGTGTAACAATTAACATAAAATATGTTACATTAGAGCTTAATCTACAATATCGTCTATGATGATTAATGAGAAATTTAAGAAGTATTTTAGGTTAGATTTTTACGAGATAGCTTTCAGATTACATTTAAGTGCAACTCCATCCCAAGTGCACATCTCACCTGCTGTCTTGCTGATCAGAAGTATGGATGTACATGGATGAAATACATAACATAAGTTCATATCGACCCAATGAGATATCTTTTTTAAAGTGTTGTTTTAGAATACTCTGCTGTATTTGACCAGAACACAAGAACAGGTGAGTAGCTCATATTGAATGTTTTGACCAGGCATTGTTGAAGTGAAAGAGTTCCTCTGCCGACAGGTGCTCCTGAATATTCATTCGCAGTGAGCCCTTACCGATTCTAATCACTGTCAATATGTGCACACTTTGCAACTGTCAACCATTCAGAAACAAAATATGTCCCTGCCCCAACTGCTTATGGATATTTGTGATGCAGGTACCAAAACAGAGAGTGCTCTTCAACTGAGCTTTGTGTTTAGGAGGTACAGTGAGGACACTTGAGAACTCTGAAGCACCCAGCTCACATGCCTCAGCAATACACTGGTGGAGCATACTGTCATTCATTACAAATCTTCCCCTTTTCCCACCCAAACTCAGTTGTACTACAGTCTGCCCTGTAGCTCAGTTGGTAGAGCATGGTGTTTGCAACACCAGGGTTGTGGGTTCGATTCCCACGGGGGGCCAGCACAGAAAAAAAATGTATGAAATTGTATGAAATGTATGCATTCACTACTGTAAGTCGCTCTGGATAAGAGCGTCTGCTAAAATGACTAAAATGTAGTAGCTGATAAGAATGGCTGTTAATCTCTGTAGTTTTTTCTTAATAACCTAGGCCTAAATTAATAATTTTTTTTCGAGAAGACTCAAACTGGAGTTTATTGGCATTTCTTACGGACTGTATTTACAATCAAGTATGAGATATACTGTACCTTGGCAGATTTGGGGATTTAACGTGCACTATCTGTATAAAGGATTAGAGCATGCTTGCTGGTTTAAACAGTGGTCTTGGCACAGCACTGGGGCCTGTGTTGTATCATGAACTGGGACGAGAGAAGGTCAGAGCCAATGCCAGTCCCAGGGCCGACTGACTCATCACTCTTATCACAGTTTAACCCTCTTTCACTGTATCTTGATTGGTCACTCTTATGTGGAACATCACTTCAACCCTGGAGCAAAGGCTTTATCTATGATTCCTTATCATCTTCAACTCCACCTCTCTATCTCTCACACTCTCGCTCCCTCGCTCGCTCTCATATTCTTTGTCTCCTGTTTCCCTGTCGGTTTCCCCTTCCTCCTACTCACCTGATATGAGAAACGTGTAGAAGGCCTCACCCAGTCACTCAGCAGGCTGTAATAGCAAGACATCTGGTCAAAACAAAGGATGACATATCCACACTTTACTCAGTTGACGTAATTCATGATTTGATCACTTTTCTATAAAATGTGGAATGTTTTTCAGAGGCAACCCACACACTATCTAGAGATAATCACCACTGTTAATCAGTGAAAGGCAAGTCATTTGACTTTACACTGCATGGTGTAAAATGGTTTATCACTAACTGTCAGTGTTTGTCAGTGATACACATAGGATGGCATCATGGCAGCGATGTTACATTTAGTGCTGTTACTAAAACAACTGTACAGTATCATTTCACATTGGCCTACTTGGCATGGTACTTATTCAAACTTAGTTTGAAATACTGTATATTATGATAGCATCTTACGGCCTTTATATGAATAATTTGCAGTAATTAAAGTATTGTAAGTAATATGGTTGTTTTCTACATTTCTGTGTTGTCAATTGGCCCCACAGAGTGCAGAATGAAGGATGTTGAAGAAGTCTATATGGAACCACACTTGTCCTTGAAGGTTCTCCTCCTCTTCCTCCTCCTCATTATTTCATATGAGTCAAACAGTGTTTGTTAAATTTGACTGAGGTACATAAAGTAGCTTGGGTTCCCTCTGCAAATATTGACCTGAATGAGGAACGTGTAAGACATTTAGAGTACTTCCGAGAAGGGCTGAACATTAACAGTGAAAATGAAATATGAATCTGTACGTTATCTATAATTTATTTATTTTATATGTGTATTTTATTCATAATTTTTAACTTGTATTTTAAGTGTAATATACAGTATAATAATCCTCTAGAGTATGACCTTTCCTCACACAGTGCAGGTCCTAATCCAGGCACTGGTCATCTCCCGTCTGGACTGCTGTAACTCTCTGTTGGCTGGGCTCCCCGCTTGTGCCATTAAACCCCTGCAACTTTTCCAGAACGCCACAGCCCTTCTGGTGTTCAACTTTCCGAAGTTATCCCATGTCACCCCGCTCCTCCGTACACTCCACTGGCTTCCAGTTGAAGCTCGCATCCACTACAAGACCATGGTGCTTACCTACGGAGCAGCAAGGGGAACTGCCGCTCTCTACCTTCAGGCTATGCTCAAAACCTGCACCCCAACCCAAGCACTTTATTCTGCCACCTCTGGTCTCTTGGCCGTCCCACCCCTACGGGAGGTCAACTGAAGATGATAAGAGTGTCTCCTAAATGACTAAAATGTAAAACATGTAAAAATGTCTAAAGTTCTCGTTGCACTGACAAACTGTGCTAGACTATTTTCAGTAAGATTTAAGGGGAAATTTGCCAGGCGTCTCCTGGTGAGTCGTTTTAGGAGGAACAAAGTGGACATGAACTCAAAGGTGCCGGTAATCATTGAGTCCATCAAAGGCCCTGAGTGCTGAGCACTGTCAGGGAGCCCTGGCTGCTCCAGTCCCTCAGTGTGCTGTGCCCCCTCCCCCCTCTTCCCCCTGCCACCACACAGGGTAATAGCTTCCAGGAGCGGGCTGCACACGCGCGCCCCACTGGGCACGGCCACCCACTTCCCTCAGTGGGTCTGACCCCTGACCCCTGCCCTCCTGCTGTTCCTGCTCCCATTACACCTCTGTACTTTACTCTCACCACTGCCTTCTTCATCTCCCCTCACACTCAGATATTAACAACACATTTCTGGGAACACCTTGAAGTCAGAGGTGGCAGAGTTTTTGGGCAGAGGATAGAGATCTGGAGAAGACAATTTTTGTTGTATTCTTGTTCAAGTCACATATTGTTATTTGCAGTGTTGTCTAATGGGATTGCATTATCAAGCCTCTGTTTCTATGAGATAATCTGTGGGTAGACAGTGTTTAAGGTTCAGCATGGTCCTGCTGATGGCAGATTACAACTAGAAAATATTTTTTCCCAGTGCCCGTGGCACAGAAAGGCATTGGAAATAAAAGCATAGGTATTCCTGCTATTACATGCCTTCACATATAACATAGCCTGAGATCAAAGTTATCAACACATTACAGTCTCAGCCACGTCAAAAATCGAATACATGTCCTTTTTGTGAGCAATGAAAATAACCAGCACCTTATGCATAAGTAATGCCAGAAAAAGGCATTGTATGAAAGGGCCGGTCCGGTTTTCAGCGAGACCCATTCCCATTAGTTCCAGAGGCGAGTCACAGCTTACATCGCCTTATGTTTCCTCCGTGTTGTCATTCTCAGCATATTTTATAATGGATTAACATATTTCCTTCGTACACAGGAAAACCCTGATAATGAGAGTTATCGTTCTTTATAATTTGCACCACTGATGATAATGGACTTCATTATGTCCCTCTTCCACTAAGCTGTCACCCTGAACACATTTAAATTAGCCAGCCCAGAACAGATCTTAAACCAAGATTATTCTTTCATTCAAGCCGCCATTTGGAGCCATTTTGATTCCTTTTAATACAGCGCCTTTTCACTCCAGTGAGCAGCAGCCCTGTTTATTTGACTGTCACAACATTATAAATCACTGGCAGCTCTCGAAGCAGTGACCAGAGGGGAGAAAAGTCACCTACAGACAGACAGGGGAATGTAGCGGTGCAAAGGCAAGCTCACTGACTAGGAACAGGGCAAGAGGGAGTCTTTACCAAGGGCCCAAGGGAGTCAGTGATGGGGACCATACTGTGCCTTATTCAATGAAGATAATGAATGATATTGGATGCATAATTAAGGGCACTTAATTGTATTACACATATTATTTGGTGGAAGTGAAAGTTGTTCATTCTGACCTGGTTTTATTTTTAATTTGCTGAATGTGGATAGTTGTACAGGAAGTTGCACAGTGTTCTTGTTAGGCCAAACACTATTATTGTAACAATCCTCTAACTTGTGTGGTATCACATTATTACTGTTCTATTGTATTGTTGAACCTGTTTCTGCTCACCTGTTTTGGCCACACTACTAGGTTCTGAGGATGGCTGCAAGGCTGTGCCTGTGGGAAGCATGTTAACTGTTGTATTGACTGATGGAAAGGCTCCAGGCTGCTATCCCTGGAAAGGTGTAATTTGTGAAGCTCGGGAGCCTGCAGCATCTGCATTAACACCTTGGCTGTGGCGTCTCCCAGGGCCCAGGAGCCGAGGACAGTGCCTTCCCTTCACACCTCGTTACTCCTGTTCCCTCCCCTGACCTTCCCCTGCCTGCAGGCACAGTGCACACACCCCTGGAGACAGCAGACCAATCAGGACCTCTGCTCTGAGTGAGTCTGTACACTCCCTCCCCAAACACACTCACTGTCACTGTCATACTCTCCATCTCAGAATGGGCTTATTGTCACCAGAACCCAGCATTGTCCTCTCGTCATTGCCCTCTTGTATCAGGCAAAAGTGGTTTACTTGACGTTTGATTCGTTCTGAATGGTTTCCAATGTGACCTTGCAGAGCGCCAGGCAACTCCAAGGCCTTTAGACAAAAGTGTTGCATTTCATGTTGGTTATTGAAAGATTGTTACCTGAATGCTAAGTAATGGTCGATCATTTCAGACGACCGGTTCAGACTAGATTTCCTTGAATGCGCCGGGGCTTGAGAAGGAAAATGGAGTCCTCCAGGTGTAAAGGAAAAAGGTGGAAGGCAAATTTGCTGTGGTTTGTCTCTGCTGCTCCTAGCCTGAAACCTGGATGTTCACCTTGACTGGGTCATTTATTTTGCCACAGTCTGTCTGAGTCACCTGGCACTCTGAGACGGAGGGACTCAGAACAATTACATTTAGCCTTCATGGAGTGACGACACCAGGGCTGCTAAAAGTCACCATACATTTAACTTTAATTCTCCGGCCCAGTCTCAGAGGTCACACTGAGTAAAGATACAAGTATTTTGGTCACATAAGAGTAATTGAAGGGAGCCTCAGCTCTGGATATTAATGACAGTCACACACTCACTCGTATTTTCTGGGATTAAAGGTCCAATAACGTCACAGTATTATTAACTCAAATCTACACACTAATAACAGCCTTGATAACACAACTTCAGCTCCAATCATACCCATGTTCCTCTGCTCCAGACCTCTATTCCTCCACCGTTTCCAGAACAAAACACAGGCCTAATGCGAGACACGGAGCCATGAGAAACATGTAAATGAGCCGTCTAGTCCGGCATTGTCCTCATCCTCTTCTTCCACCTTCCAACCTGGGAACACTGCGTCCAGACCTGACGACGGAGGAAGATGGGCTCAGGCCTGTCTGCCTGGGTATGTGTGTGTGTGGGGAGTCCAGCCGGAAGACTGGGAGAGTGGTGAGCGGCGAGCTGAGAAAAAACCTGTTACAGTGAGGGAAAAAAGTATTTGATCCCCTGCTGATTTTGTACGTTTGCCCACTGACAAAGAAATGATCAGTCTATAATTTTAATGGTAGGTTAATTTGAACAGTGAGAGACAGAATAACAACAAACAAATCCAGAAAAACGCATGTCAAAAATGTTATAAAATTATATGCATTTTAATGAGTATTTGACCCCTCTGCAAAACATGACTTAGTACTTGGTGGCAAAACCCTTGTTGGCAATCACAGAGGTCAGACGTTTCTTGTAGTTGGCCACCAGGTTTGCACACATCTCAGGAGGGATTTTGTCCCACTCCTCTTTGCAGATTTTCTTCAAGTCATTAAGGTTTCGAGGCTGACGTTTGGCAACTCAAACCTTCAGCTCCCTCCACAGATTTTCTATGGGATTAAGGTCTGGAGACTGGCTAGGCCACTCCAGGACCTTAATGTGCTTCTTCTTGAGCCACTCCTTTGTGGCCTTGGCCGTGTGTTTTGGGTCATTGTCATGCTGGAATACCCATCCACAACCCATTTTCAATGCCCTGGCTGAGGGAAGGAGGTTCTCACCCAAGATTTGACGGTACATGGCCCCGTCCATCGTCCCTTTGATGCGGTGAAGTTGTCCTGTCCCCTTAGCAGAAAAACACCCCCAAAGCATAATGTTTCCACCTCCATGTTTGACGGTGGGGATGGTGTTCTTGGGGTCATAAGCAGCATTCCTCCTCCTCCAAACACGGCGAGTTGAGTTGATGCCAAAGAGCTCCATTTTGGTCTCATCTGACCACAACACTTTCACCCAGTTGTCCTCTGAATCATTCAGATGTTCATTGGCAAACTTCAGATGGGCATGTATATGTGCGTTCTTGAGCAGGGGGACCTTGCGGGCACTGCAGGATTTCAGTCCTTCACGGTGTAGTGTGTTACCAATTGTTTTCTTGGTGACTATGGTCCCAGCTGCCTTGAGATCATTGACAAGATCCTCCCGTGTAATTCTGGGCTGATTCCTCACCGTTCTCATGATCATTGCAACTCCACAAGGTGAGATCTTGCATGGAGCCCCAGGCCGAGGGAGATTGACAGTTCTTTTGTGTTTCTTCCATTTGCAAATAATCGCACAAACTGTTGACACCTTCTCACCAAGCTGCTTGGCGATGGTCTTGTAGCCCATTCCAGCCTTGTGTAGGTCTACAATTTTGTCCCTGACATCCTTGGAGAGCTCTTTGGTCTTGGCCATGATGGAGAGTTTTGAAACTGATTGATTGATTGCTTCTGTGGATAGGTGTCTTTTATACAGGTAACAAGCTGAGATTAGGAGCACTCCCTTTAAGAGTGTGCTCCTAATCTCAGTTTGTTACCTGTATAAAAGATACCTGGGAACCAGAAATCTTTCTGATTGAGAGGGGGTCAAATACTTATTTACCTCATTAAAATGCAAATCAATTTATAAAATTTTTGACATGCGTTTTTCTGGATTTTTTTGTTGTTATTCTGTCTCTTACTGTTCAAATAAACCCACCATTAAAATTATAGACTGATCATTTCTTTGTCAGTGGGCAAACATACAAACTCAGCAGGGGATCAAATACTTTTTTCCCTCACTGTAATTGGTCCAGTCTGGCTGGCCCCTGTCAGAGGAGGCCTTTCATGGCCTTTTCATGGCTTCCTCCTGGGAGAGCAGAGGAGGAGACTGCCGGCCCGTAATGAGGCACCGTACCTGGCTGCAGAGGGGGGACTCACGAGGGTCACTTGTGGGCAATTAGGAAGAAATAATGAGAGCTCTCTTTCTCTCTCTCTGTCTCCCCCCTCCTGCAACACACCTTTGAGAGAGGAGCGGGGGTTCATCAGACAACTTTTAGGGGATCCCGTGAGAGTGTGGCTCTAAGCTGGGAAGATAAAGTGGCATTGCAGGAAATGATCCAAAATGTGTCATCAACAGAAACTGTGGTGTGTCTGGCAAGCACGGATATATACCTACAGTAACACAAGTACATATACATCGTCCTAAGTTCATACTCTTTAATATGTGCTTGTGTTATGTATGCTTGTCGAAGACGATGAACTTGAGACGGAGTTATCGTGACATACATGCTCATGACGCCACCCATCCCAAAGGAGCTGGAGACGATTGATTTGATGAGCACCCCTGGTGCGTTCACGTCACTACTTTCTCCGAGCCGAACCCAATTTATCCCCAACCCAAGAAGTAAAAGGGATGAGGTGTGAGAGTGCCTCAAGACTAAGCCGAGGTGTATGGCACAGGGTCCATTATCCCCGGCTGGGACTTCCTGCTTTTCATGCAGCTCATGAGTTTCTCCCTGACTGACAGCATCTGTCTGGAGAGAGATTTTCCACTTCTCTGACAGAGATTGATGCCTCGCCTGTCCCCAGCTGTAATAGCACTCAATATCCACTGCACTTAATATCCAAATGGCAGCAAATCAAAATCACCTTCAGTCTGAGACACAGGGGTAAAACACCTCGGCTAAGTAATGCACCATATTTACATGCATACAGCCAATTCGTTTTAGGGGCGGGAGGTGATCAAGCATTTACATGCAGGCAGGGGGTTATCCATATGGAAGTCTATACACACCTCCAGAGTAATGGTGAAGTATACAGCAACACCTTAACAGGCTAGGATTGTTCCTGCTTTTTTACTGGTGACATCAGCCAAGGAAATGGATTAATAAACAAATTGAAATGGCACAGAAGGCTGAGTAGTAGAGAGCTCTACTTGTACTTTAAGATGACATTTCTCATGCATTGGAATTAGAGGGAACATTTTCACGTTTGAACAAAGGCGTGTGAACGGTTCCTATTTGTTCTCGCTGATTTAACAGAGCATTAAACCCAGACAGAACCATCGTGTTGGATAGAATTTTTGCTCTGCCCTTGCAGTTCAAATAGTGTGTGTAACGTCAAACTGTGCCAGTCCCAGAAAGTGAACCCATCGGCTGGGCGTATGTTCTTCCTTCCCCTACCACTGATGATAATCACTGATCCGTTCTTTCTTCTCTTGCCAGTGCAGTTCATATTGTTGCTGTAGTTGAAAAAATGTCCTCTTTGCTCATTCATGTGCTCTTTAAGAAAACTTGTGAAGTATTGGCGGCCATGTAACAGTGTGGTGATGTATTTTACACAACCTGGCCCACTCCAGGACATGTTGCACATTACACATTTTAGAAGTATAATGACACAATCGGTGTTTTATTTCTGTGTGTTTTTTGTCAAACAGAATGAAGCATTGATGGCTCTGGCACTGAGTTGTGTGATATTGCTGGAAATGTGAAGTCAGACCCTGCTGTTGTGCCATTGAGAAGGAACATAACCACTATGACTCCAGTGAAAATCCCTGCACTGTAAAAGCCCCATCTGTAGGCATGGCAAGACAGAATGTGTGTAAGGCTGTAAAAAATGAATGTGAGGATTGTAAGATGGCCAAGGGAGTCTGTTAAACTGATAGAAAATGTAAAGTGCTATAGTCATGGATGTAATACAGAATGATTGTCTCTCTCCCCTGTTTATTGGCTAGTGTATGGGGTGTAATGAAGATAAATGTTTGTCTGAGCCCGCGGGCCTGCTGCTTTGCTACTCTCCCTCCTTGGTACATACAGATGTGGACTCCAGACAGGCAGCAGCACCGAGAGGCCCTGTGCGGGGTCAGGGGAAAGGTCCTTGGGTGACTCACCTGGGTTTTATGCCTTAATGACTCCTTGTTACTCGCACAGCCATTTCCCAATTGCCAGCGGCACTTCCACCCTCTACGTCCATTAGGTGGAGGGAACACGGATCAATATGTGATGCAATTTCCCTGGGGAATGAGAGGGAGCCAGGCTGCTTTAGTGTGGCTGCATGGGCTGCTCTCTCTCCCCCATCCCCCTGTCACTCCCTCCCTCCTCCCTATCTCCCCATCCCTCTCTCTCCCTCCCTCGCTCTGAACACATATAATTTTGGGAGTCTATTTCAGGTAGACGTTGTGAGTGGGAGAGGTGACGGGAATTGACTCATTCAATTATTTAATTGAAGTAAAATGTTATGCTGGCAGTCAGCATGTCAGTGGGTGCAGCAACAGCGACAGACAGTGCCTTGTCACAGACAGTGCCTTGTCACAGACAGTGCCTTGTCACAGACAGTGCCTTGTCACAGACAGTGCCCTGCCCGCTCCACCCGCCTCCACAGGAGTAGAATGAGTCATCGCTCCAACACCTACCTAGAGGCGTGGGACACAGCGTGGCAGCATTTGGTTCGCCTTAAGACCAAAGGTCAACATCCATTTTGTTATTTTAAGCTCATGTGTATATTCATGGTAAATGGACTGCAAATGTGCTTTAAGGACAACCAAGTCCATATTAGCACAGCTTTACTCACAGAGAATAAAGCAATAAAAAGATAGAACAGCTGTAAAATAGTCTTTCTCATTTGTTCCTTACTCATTGTTAACTTTTTGCATAGTTCTCTGCATTGTGTAATCCATTTCGCTGTTAGAAAACCATGATTATCTTCACTGATGAAGGAGTGTAGGTATTTTGAGTCAATACTAAACACTCTGAGGATGTATAGAATTTACAAATACATTTTCTTTAGGCTGACTTGCCTAGTTAAATAAAAAAATATATACAATCATGGGGTTTTGATGAGTTATTTCAAGGCTCCAAATGTGTTGCTGACTTGTGTTTCCATGACAACAACATTTAAGATATACAGTATTTTCTACTTTGTGTGTCCTCTATTGTGTATTTATAGAGACTGGTACAGTATGTGATCAATATATTCACCATAATAACATACTGACAAATCAAATGTTAGTTTTTATTCGATGTCTGGATAGGCAAGGCAATGCTATCAAAACATAGATAGTACATGTAATGACTTACCATGCCACAGCTTGATTCATTTTAGATAAGACATCTGAAAATGTACTCAATATACTAATATACTAATAATGTTGGTGATGTTGTTTTGTAGTTTTTTTATGCATATCCAGAAAGCAAATAGAATGTGCCCATGTTATGTGGCAGGAAAAGGTTCATTGTTTTTCGACTAACAGATTGTCAATGGAAAATAATGGATACTATACGATTAGAAAGGTTAAAAATCATGTAAAACATCACAGCACAATTGAAAAATATATGGCACATGGAAACCAAACGAGGGTGGTCTATGGTGGGAAGGCTGAGAGGGGCTGAGGGTTTGGATTAAAACGTTTATGTTTGGTAGTGTATTATTGTTATGTGACTGCCTTATATAAAAGTACCATGTATGTAAAATGTGTATGCAAAATGTGTATGTAAAATGTATGTATATGTAGAAGAAAATTTGTAAAAAAACAAAGATATTTGTCCTCCGAAGAGGGGGGTTGGTGGAGGGGTAAAAAAATATATATATATAAACTCAAAAAAAAAAAACACATTTTTTCAGGACCCTGTCTTTGAAAGATCATTCGGAAAAATCAAAATAACGTCACAGATCTTCATTGTAAAGTGTTTAAACACTGTTTCCCGTGCTTGTTCAATGAACCATAAACAATTAATGAACATGCACCTGTGGAACGGTCATTAAGACACTAACAGCTTACAGACAGTAGGCAATTAAGGTCACAGTTATGAAAACGTAGGACACTAAAGAGGCCTTTCTAATGACTCTGAAAAACATCCAAAGAAAGATGCCCAGGGTCCCGGCTCATCTGTGTGAACGTGCCTTAGGCATGCAGCAAGGAGGCATGAGGACTGCAGATGTGTAAATTGCAATGTCCGTACTGTGAGACGCCTAAGACAGCGCTACAGGGAGACAGGACGGACAGCTGATCGTCCTCGTGGTGGCAGACCATGTGTAACAACACCTGCACTGGATCGGTACATCCGAACATCACACCTGCGGGACAGTTACAAGAAGGCAACAACAACTGCCCGAGTTACACCAGGAATGCACAATCCCTCCATCAGTGCTCAGACTGTCCGCAATAGGCTAAGAGAAGCTGGACGGAGGGCTTGTAGGCCTGTTGTAAGGCAGATCCTCACCAGACATCACCAGCAACAACGTCGCCTATGGGCACAAACCCACCGTCGCTGGACCAGACAGGACTGGCAAAAAGTGCTCTTCACTGACGAGTCGTGGTTTTGGCTCACCAGGGGTGATGGTCGGATTCGCGTTTATTGTCGAAGGAATGAGTGTTACACTGAGGCCTGTACTCTGGAGCGGGATCGATTTGGAGGTGGAGGGTCCGTCATGGTCTTGGGCGGTGTGTCACAGCATCATCGGGCTGAGCTCGTTGACATTGCAGCCAATCTCAACGCTGTGCGTTACAGGGAAGACATCCTCCTCCCTCATGTGGTACCCCTCCTGCAGGCTCATCCTGACATGACCCTCCAGCATGACAATGCCACCAGCCATACTGCTCATTCTGTGCGTGATTTCCTGCAAGACAGGAATGTCAGTGTTCTGCCATGGCCAGCGAAGAGCTCGGATCTCAGTCCCATTGAGCACGTCTGGGACCTGTTGGATCGGAGGGTGAGGGCTAGGGCCTTTCCCCCCAGAAATGTCCAGGAACTTGCAGGTGCCTTGGTGGAAGAGTGGGGTAACATCTCACAGCAAGAACTGGCAAATCTGGTGCAGTCCATGAGGAGGAGATGCACTGCAGTACTTAATGCAGCTGGTGGCATCACCAGATACTGGCTGTTACTTTTGATTTTGACCCCCCCTTCGTTTAGGGACACATTATTCCATTTCTGTTAGTCACATGTCTGTGGAACTTATTCAGTTTATGTCTCAGTTGTTGAATCTTATGTTCGTACAAATATTTACACATGTTAAGTTTGCTGAAAATAAACTCAGTTGACAGTGAGAGGACGTTTCTTTTTTTGCTGAGTTTATATATAGTAATAATAATGTTGGTAGTGTTGTTCGTAGTTCTGTTTATGCATATCCGGAGAGCAAATACAATGTGCCCATGTTAAGGTTAATTGTTTTTCGGCGAACAGATTGCCAATGGAAAATAATGTTTGCAAGCAGTAGTTCTGTGCTCCGCCGGGTATCATCTCGGGTCAGTGATTTTCCCTTTACCTCGGAACGTTGGCTTTTGGAGTTAGCATTCGCTGCCGTGTAGATGGGAGAGAGAGGGGAAAGTGGTCCAGCGGGCGATCAGAAAGTCTGAAACTGGCCCTGAGAGAGTACGACTGTCAGAGAAAAACCACAACACTAAGGAGGAGAAGTAGTAATAGCAGTCCCCTGCCGAGGGACTGAACACTGAGCTCCCTCTACAAGTCTCCCACCACATCCTGTTTGGGAACACAACAACAGAACAGAACTTTTACAATCTACTAGCTTTTCTCTAAGTGCACGACAGTGGTAAGGGTTATCTAATGCACTTGTGAATACCTAGAGGGGGCAGGGGAATGTGGCGAACAATGAATTTGTTCCGATTGTGTCAATTATGTGTTGATTTGCCAGGAGATCTTTTAATGTTAATCTGTAGGTTGACTCCCTTTGATGTCGTGTCTAATCAACTCACCATGATAGGGTAGATGGGGTATGTTCCAGTGGTCACAGCCCTAAACTAGACCTTTCATACCGTCTCTCTCTCTGCCGCCTCTACCGAATGGCACACGGTTCCCAAAGATAAAAGAGCGGCATGGTAAAGCTGTCATTAAAAAGAGAACGAAGGCGAGGGAGGGAGGGAAGGAGGGAGGGAGGGAGGGAGAGTTCTGTGGTTTAGGATCTAACGAAGAGAGAGTTGAGTCTCTGGTGTTAAATAATTTACTTCTCAGTGATCAGACCCCTATTTAATTAGCCCTTGTTCTCCTGATATAATCAGGCCCCCATCGCCAGCTGAGGTGTTGGGCTGTGGGGGGGGGGGGGGGGGGGGGGGGGGGCTACACAACACAACACTGAGGCTAACAGTAACAACACTAACAAAGCCTCAGTGACTGTGATAACTCTGTAAACAGGTCATGTCTACCACCTCTAATGTATCCATTTTACAGGTGTTAGACTACTCATTGCCCTCCCTCTAAACATGTTATACAAGCATGAGTGGATGTGAATGTACATAGATCAATGTTGCCGACCCAAGTTGTTATTGAATGGAGGACATCTGGCCATCTTGCTGGGTATCACTGTGTTGTCTGATCCCTGTTCTCATGCACATGATAGTGGGGTGCTCACGGTCAGTGCAACCAAGCATTTTGTTGCCCACAGAGACCCGGCCAACACCACCCTGCTCTCAGAGAGCTCATTGCTGTGCTGCTGCAGCCAAAAATAAATGTCTGAAGTGGAAAATCACACCTGATGGCCTGCTAGAGTTGGCTTTCAAGCCCCATGATGGTAGTCTGGAAGTCTTTGCACAAATCAATTTTCTGGAAAATGGGTTTATGATTAAAAAAAAAAGAAAGGCCGGACATAAATCCAGACGATCCACTGTCCTTTGGTAAAAGCTACAGGTTCAGAGCCGTGGCGGTCGGTTGCGTTAAAGATGAGGGAGGACAATTGTTTTTTATGAGCATGGCCTGATTTCTATTACAGCATATTGGATGACTGTCATTCATATTCCATTTACCCAGCACAATGTGACATCAATAAGTTTAGGCTACTACATGATAATCACATTTTCCCTATACCTATCATGAGGTTGTACAGCCTAGCCTATGAATGAAAGTTTACAACGTAGGTGCACAGGTTGAGAGAAATTTGAGTAATCAAGATAACAGACATTTACACATTCAATACCGCCTTGCACACTCTGGCCTGCATCTAGCTGATCTAAGACGTAATCATTAGTCCAACAGTTACAAATGAGAGTTTCTATTGGACAAATTCAGGTATGTTTATTCCCGTTTTTTTCCGTTTCCTTCTGTTTAAGAAACGTTTTCAACAGAATCGGTGGAATGAATACACCCCTGATCCCATGCAAACACAGTTCATTTTCATAGCAGCAACATACAAACAGCATGATCCCTTTGATTGTTGTATATACACTACCGTTCAAAAGTTTGGGGTCACTTAGAAATGTCCTTGTTTTTGAAAGAAAAGCACATTTATTGTCCATTAAAATAACATCAAATTGATCAGAAATACAGTGTAGACATTGTTAATGTTGTAAATGACTATTGTAGCAGGAAACGGCAGATTTTTTATGGAAAATCTGCATAGCCGTACAGAGGCCCTGTCACACCCTGATCAGTTTCACCTGTCCTCATTGTCTCCACCCCCTCCAGGTGTCGCTTGTTTCACCCAGTGCTTCCTGTCTCTCTGTCACTCAGTTTGTCTTGTATGTTAGTCAAGTCAACCAGTGTGTTTTTCCCATACTCCTTTTGCTATTCTCTTTTTGATAGTCTTCCCGGTTTTGACCCCTGCCTGACTCTGAACTACTTTCCTGCCTGCCTGATCATCCTGCCTGCCCTGACCTTGAATCTGCCTGTCCTTCGCTACCTTTTGGACTCTGAACTGGTTTTGACCCTTTTGCCTGTCCACGATCATTCTCTTGCCTTAACCTATTGGATTAATAAATATTGTAAGACTCCAACCATCTGCCTCCTGTGTCTGCATCTGGGTCTCGCCTTGTGTCATGAAACTGTTGTCCTGATTAAAGAAGCAATAAAACTGGCCTTCTTTAGACTAGTGAAGGGAGAAGTACACAGCATTGTACTAGATCTTCAGTTTCTTAGCAATTTCTCGCATGGAATAGCATTCATTTCTCAGAACAAAAATAGACTGATGCGTTTCAGAAGGAAATTCTTTGTTTCTGGCCATTTTGAGCCTGTAATCGAACCCACAAAAATGCTGATCCTCCAGATACTCAACTAGTCTAAGAAGGCCAGTTTTATATCTTCTTTAATCAGAACGACAGTTTCCAGCTGTGCTAACATAATTGCAAAAGGGTTTTCTAATGATCAATTAGCCTTTTAAAATGATAAACTTGGATTAGCTAACACAACATGCCATTGGAACATAGGAGTGATGGTTGCTGATAATGGGCCTCTGTACACAAAAAAATCTGTCGTTACAATAGTCATTTACAACATTAACAATGTCTACACTGTATTTCTGATCAATTTGATGTTATTTTAATGGACCAAAAATGTGCTTTTCTTTCAACAACAAGGACATTTCTAAGTGACCCCAAACTTTTCAATGGCAGTGTATATGCTTCCAAACTTGATTGGTAAGATTGTGATTCCTATTTCATTACAATGTCTCTTGACAGGTCATTTGCCAATTTAGCAGACATCACAAACATTCCATGTCATAGATAGTTAGGAAATATACATGTATGTCTGACTGATTTTGTTCATTGAATGGATCATTTTGCATGTATGTGATGGCTCACACGATGAAAGAATGTTTAGAAGTTGTGACGAGTATGACCATTTCACTGAGAATCAACTGATCAGTTTTGGTCAGCAAGCCATGTGCATTTGTACTTACTCTTTTGCACACATGCTATTTGCTTAAATAAGAAATTCAAATCTGGTGTGAACAAGAAACAAATTGTTCAGCGATTTGAACTTATTGTTATGAAAAAGAGAATTGAGCCAAAGCTCTTGAGAAAAACTGTAACAAATGTACCGGCTGGTGATGTCACCAGGCAGTCCAAAACTCCATCTCACCAAAACGGGCTGTAATTTCAGGCAGTCTTTTCAAACAGCACTTACACTAAAGGAAATTATCATAATTTTCACAATTTCACAGTATTATTACAACCTCATAGTATGGAAATATACGCTGAGTGTACAAAACAGTAAGGACACCTGATCTTTCCATGACATAGACTGACTAGGTGAATCCAGGTGAAAGCTATGATCTGTTATTGATGTAATTTGTTAAATCCACTTCAGTCAGTTTAGATGAAGGGGAGGAGACAGGTTAAAGAATAATGTTTTACCATTGAGACAGTTGAGACATGGATTGTGTGCCATTCAGAGGGTGAATGGACAAGACAAAAGTTTTAAGTGCCTTTTAACTGGGTATGGTAGTAGGTGCCAGGTGCACCAGTTTGTGTTTAGAACTGCATCGCTGCTGGGTTTTTCACGCTCAACAGTTTTCCGTGTGTATCAAGAATGGTCCATCCTGCCATCTTGACACAACTGTGGGAAGCAATGGCGTCAACATGGGCCAGCATCCCTGTGGAACACTTTCGACATCTTGTAGAGTCCATGCCACGATGAATTGAGGCTGTTCAGAAGGAAAGGGGGGAGGTAGTGCAACTCAATATTAGGAAGGTGTTCCTAATGTTTGGTATACTTAATGCATATAAAGTACAGGAAAATCACATTTTTGACTGCACTGGGCCTTTAAGCTTGTCAGAAGGTGAGTGTAGCTGGTGCATGAAGTCAGGCGCAGGAGAGCAAAATGAGTGAGCAACGTACTTTACTCAAATAAAGTAAAGGCACAAGGTAAATAAATACACTTGACCAATAACCAACGGTAAACATTACGCACGGGTGAACACAGCACCCGGAAAAACCAGCCATCATGAACCGAACTGAACATAGAAATAATCACGCACAACAAACATGGGGGAAACAGAGGGTTAAATACATGAACATGGAATTGGATAATGAAAACCAGGAGTGTAGAAAATAAAGACAAAACCAATGGAAAATGAAAGATGGATCAGCGATGGCTAGAAGACCAGTGACGTCGACCGCCGAACGCCGCCCGAACAAGGAGAGGGACTGACCTCGGCGGAAGTCGTGACAAAGCTGGAGTCGTGTGCTGCTGGCTCTGTGAGGAATCCCAGGTTTGATAAGCGCCACGCAGAGGAGAAAATAAGAGAAAAGTGTGCTGTGTCCTGCCGAGGTAATTTGCCTTGGGCCTTAAAGTGCTTACTTATACTGCAGGGGGACTTATACCCAAGAGCTGACATGGGAGACAAAGAGAAGATGGGGAGAACAGTGTGAGAAACTGGTCCAGTCACAATGGAGATTGGTGGCTTTAGCAGAGAGCGGGAGAGAGAGAGAGGGACTGAGAGGGAGTGAGACTGAGGCATCAGGTAGGAGTAGGGGGTAGATTAGTGTTAACAGCCTACTGGTGTTAAACAGCTGTTCTACTGTGGCACTATCCATCATAGCACCTTTTGCACACACACGCATGCACATGCACACATACATGCACGCTCAAGTGCTTGCACAGGGACAGACCGAAGCGCGCGCACACACACACACACACACACACACACACACACACCTTTTCAAACCTACACAGACATACACACTCACACACCATGGCCTGTAACCATCACACTCTCCTCTCCAACCTCTCCTGGTTAAACTTAGGCCCATTTTTATAGGAATGCTGCTGTAGTGAAGTGTACAGTAAGCACCTGTGACATCTTTGCCGGTGCCAAGAGCCCACACGTCAGCCAGAGTTGACAGCATGGCTGCCACATGCCTGAGGGCCCCGCAAATTTCCCCTCCATAATTGCATCCCATGTCAACCTGCCTCAACCAACGCTGGAGCGGACTAATCACCGGCCAGTCCTCCTCTCCTCCACCTCCTCTACCTTGTTGCTTATCTCTCTCTCTCACTACCTCTCTTTTTCCCTTCTCTCACTCACTCCCTCTCTTTTCTCTGTCTCCTACTTTAGCAGCCATTACGTCTGTATTTGACTCATTTTCAGTTATTTACAAATCAAATTATTAAAAGAGGCAGCGACTGAAAATAATATCTGTCAATCTGGTCTCCCAGGACAACTGGCTGATGATTCATATTCTACCGGATGGTTCGTTGGAAATTTGGGTTAGATTTGGAAAGAGAGTGACTGTAGAGCAATGTCACTGTTCATCACCGTACACCTGGGCTGATGGTAGAGTGTCTGTGTGTCCCTCTAGTATGTGTGTTGGCTTATGTTGTTTATGTCGATGTATTTGACTCCAATCTTGTCTGTGATTCTGTGTCTGCCTTTCTGCGTCTGTGATTCAATGTGTGTCTCTGTGCGTCTGTAATTCAGTGATTCAGTCTGTGTCTCTGTGCGTCTGTGATTCAGTGTGTCTGTGCGTACAGTATGTTAATCAGTTATTTAGTGTGTGTCTCTGTGCATCTGTGATTCAGTGTGTGTGTCCTGTGTGACATGGTTACAGTGCCTCCTGTCTTCCTCAGATTGAGGTGAGAGCAGCCAGGTGGGTCTGGGCATGTCTGGTGCCACGGTAACTGGATGTGATAGCTGGCCTCTGGGGATCTCTGCCTTAGAAGTGCTAAACGAGCCAAGCAGAGCAATCACTGTGGGTGTGTGTGTCCGTGTGTGTATCCGTGTGTCTGTGTTTGTGTGTCGGTCTGCAGTACTGTGTCTGTCTGCGTGTGTTTGTTGCATTTATCCCAGGACTAAATATACCCTAGAGGCTATGATGAGATAAAACCTCTATAAAGTATTAAATGTTGCCAGGTAACAAGGCTTTGTAGCGACAGATAAACACGTGGCCACTACCTGGCTCCAGGAGGATGATGCTAAGCGTAGCAGACATTCCCCATTTGGTGGTGCTGTAGGGTCAGCTGCCCAAAGGGCTCCAGTCACAGGGCTGGTGACAAGACACACCGGGTTTGGGTGTGTTGAGGGTAAACTCCCCCCTCACCACCCTCACCTCTTATCTCAATGTGATTCTTAGCCTGGAGCTGCACCTCTGCCCACCCCCCCTCCCCCCAGATTGGAATTTAGTTAATCAAGTGAAGGAGGGAAACATTGCCGAGGGTTCTCCCGCGAGAGGCGACATGTAGGGGCATGTGCTTGTGTGTGCTCTCTGTCCTCTTTAAACACCAGCAACCTGCCGAATGAGGCTTATGCATATAAAACAAAGCAAATCACTGTGTGTATGCGTATGTGTGTGTGCACATTTATTTATGCGTGTGTGTGTGTATTCAGTATTTGTGGGTACAGTGAGTTGTTGCCGCGAGCCAGCAGAGGCCTCGGTGGTGGTGGTGTGACAGTAGAGACCAGACAGGCAGGTTGGATGATGGTGATGGGGGGCCGAGAGGAGAGCCCACCCCGCCCCTCGCTGCACCGACCGAAGTGAATGCCAAGGAGTCTCAGAGCCACTCCATCAAGCAGGACCCCCCGGGGGAGCGCCAAGCCAATGAATTACAGATTAGATCATTGTTACAGGATCATAACAGTGATCTAATTGCCAATTTCTCTTTTTAATTGAATTTGGTGAAGTGAAGAGGACAGAGAATAGGATTCCAGGGACTTTGTGGGACGATGGAGGGAGCAGATTGGAGCTGGTGTGCTGGTGTGCCGGGCCCCATAGTTAATGAGGAAAAAAGACTGAGCGTGACATTCATCGTCAAACTAAGCGTTACGGCGGAAAATGTCAAAACCAATATTCTTCCTAATGCTTCTTGTCCTGCTCATATGAGACATAGATGATTCCTTTGAGACATAGATGATTCCTTTGAGACGTAGATGATTCCTTTGAGACGTAGATGATTCCTTTGAGACGTAGATGATTCCGTTGAGACGTAGCTGATTCCGTTGAGACGTAGATGATTCCGTTAATATGTAGATGATTCCGTTAATATGTAGATGATTCCGTTAATATGTAGGTGATTCCGTTGAGACGTAGATGATTCCGTTGAGATGTAGATGATTCTGTTGAGACGTAGATGATTCCGTTGAGACGTAGATGATTCTGTTGAGACATAGATGATTCCATTGAGACATAGATGATTCCATTGAGACATAGATGGTTCCATTGAAACATAGATGATTCCATTGAAACAGATGATTTCGTTGAGGCATAGATGATTCCATTGAGCACAATCTGGAGGAATAATGAATCTACAGCATGATAACATGTGTTGTCATTGTCAGGACGTCATTAAATCAGTTTTACAACCAAACACAAACCCTGAATCCTTCCACTCACATGACTGCCCTCAATTCTCCATTTAAAACGGAGTACCCCTTGGCCAGGTCAGTGCTACAGTGCACACTGCCTCCTCTCACAGACGCTGCTGCCCTATCTATCCTACAGGCCTGGGATCAGTTTCAGTGTTGGCCCCCAGTGCTAATGGCCTTAATGGAACCTGTGGGGCGCTGTTCTGTGACTTGGGATGTGATAATTGCCATTTGCCTCGGTCTGTGTCCGTGGCCCCGCCACCCCCAGCGCTGCACAGCCAACCCGACTCTAAATGAGCTTGCCACTGTTTTCTGATTACTGCCCAGTTAAATAAGATGAGATAAGTTAGAACCACATCTCTCCCCGAGCCGAGCTTGAGAGCTGACAACTCCCATACATCTACCAGCCAGGGCTATGGTAATTGAGATGGGGTTGGGGGAGGAGTGATTTGTGTGCTTGTGTGAATATTCTCTCTCTGCGTGTGTGTGTGTGTGTGTGTGTGTGTGTGTGTGTGTGTGTGTGTGTGTGTGTGTGTGTGTGTGTCTGGGTCTGCGTGTGCACAATCATTTTTGTGTGTGTTTATGCATGTGTGTGTGTTTTGGAGCTGAGGGTGGTGTGGAGGGATGGGGGATACCTACCTCTCTCTCTCTTTCTCTCTGTTGTTGTTCAGTACCTGTCATTGATGAGAAGCCAAGGAGAAGCTTCAGCTTGAAGCTGTCATCGGCCCTCTGTATCTGTCTGCCTCCCTTTATCACTTCCCCCCTCCTTTCTCCACCTCTTCGTATTTATCTCCCTCCCTCCCTCTCTCTGTCCCTGACTGTGATGTGGATGCAGCGTGTGAGCAGCAGCCAGTGAGCGTGCCAACGTTAGCAGTGTGTGCTGTTGGAATCCATGCAGCGGCTGACTGTACTGCCTCTTAAATAGGAGCAAACAGACTCATCGCTCGTGACTCTGACACCACTGAGACCAACGCTCCCTCTCCCGGACTGACGGGCCAATCGCAGGACACCCCTCACTCTCTGTCTCTCTCTCTCTCTCTCTTTCTCCCTCTGATTCTCTCTCTCGCATTCATTCCTTTGCTCTCTATCTCTCTCTCTGTCTGTAGCTAAGTCTCTCTACCACACCTCGTCCAGAGCAGAGGAACAGAAAGCCCCCTGCCCAGCCCAGGGATAGCCAGACCGCTGAGAGGATGAAACTCTGACAAGCCGACAGACCGCAGGGAAACGAGCACAACTGTGAGTACAACAGTCCTTTCACCTCTCAGTCACAGGGACTTAACGCTGACACACACACACACACAAACACATACATAGCTACCTAACTTGATCCTCTTATGTGCTGTGCCTTTGTCTCAGGCAGACTATTTTAGTAAGGGAAGTGTAGGAGTGTGTGTATGTGGAATTGAGTGTTAGTATGTGCCTTAGATGTATTTGTATAGCATACTTTTACTGTATCACTGTATACAATATTGATACTTGCACTCTTTATACTATCTACTCTATTCTCTGACTCACTGTCATACATGTGATGATACATATGGAACAGGATTCTTTTAGCTTGGATGATTCCAGCAATAGTGGTGAGAGTATTTTGACAGATCTTTAATAATGTTAGAAACTGAGGTCAGACACTGTGTTCAATGTCTCTCTAATGCTTTGGGGATTTCTCTACTCTTGCTGTCTCCTTCTATTGGCAATAATGGCATGGTGAAAACATATCAGAGTAGCAGACCCCTTTTATCTCATATCTTAAACGTCTAAGCTGGTATAAGCCAATAGATGCCTAGGGGTGAAAAAAGGGGCGTACATTCTTTCAACCGCTGAAGAATCCCAAGCAATTCCACTGCTTATTGTTTAGTGCTCAGCTAGGGGATGTCTGGGCTGGGTGCAGATCTGTACTGATGTGACACACGTTTTTTTGATTATGCTTCTGGTTCATTTCTGGCTATTTCCTATTTCCTTCTCCCATTTGGAGCAGGGTGAGTATAATGTGATAGCGGCTGACACGCGGGGTAATGCCGTTTGGAGGACACAGATTGCATTTCCCCTGGAGAATACTCCTGCTGTATTAAAGACACAACAAGGCTGCTCTGCACTTGTCATCAGCTCCAGTGGTAATGCAGGCAGGGGAGAGACAGGCGTGGTGTCTACAGCCCTACTCTCCTTTAAACACATCCAATTGGCCCTAATGCCACAGTCTGACTCACAGCAGCATGCTTGGGATGGGGAACAGCTTACAGTTTACATCACATGTGTTATGGTGTTATGCCCGGCCTTTTCTACTCCAGCTTTAACAAAAGGGACAAGAACTGGAATTCCCATTGACAGTTTAAAGTTTGTGTACCATGGGCCCAAGCATGTATTCTCTGTCCAAAATGTGTTTAGGTTGGACTACAGTATCCTGTTACAGGATTATAATGAATCTATATTTAATGGTCCTCTTCTAATGTCTTGAGAATGTAAACTAACTGATGTAGAATAGGTGTGTTGTATTGACACACATGACCAGGTTAGGTCTTTACATGTTGTTGAGGAAATCTACATTTAACCAAAGACTCACAACGGTTTACATTTCACATGGCATAGAAAGTGTCAACTAATCCTAGAAGTGTCAACTAATCCCAGAATCATTAGACTGTGAGAGAGCACTTAGATGTCATGCACATGTTTGGCATGTGATGAACTCTCCCAGAAAGAATGCATACAGGGAAAGAACTGAGAGATCAGAGATCGATGACTCCAAGGACAGAGCGAGAGAGAGAGAGAGAGAGAGAGAGAGACTCACTTCCCTTTTCAGCATGTCCTCAAAAAAGGCCTGAACCCAGTGTTTTTGGTAAACTTCACAGAAGCATCCTCTTTTAGAAAAAACAACAACAACATCTCTTCCTCAGTGTGTGCTTTGTTCTTGCAAGGCCCCACTTTACCTCCCACTTATGTGACAAGGAGGGCGTAGGATCAATACCTATCAAAGGCCCTAACGCCTGAGTGGCCAACATAACACAGCCACCAGAGCTCTGCCTCTGAAAACCCAAAGAAAGTTACCTGAGACATCCTCAGAGGTACAGTATGATATTCAGAACACCAAGAAACTGCCCAAAAAAACCTCCCGACAAGAGAGTCATTTAAGCTTTCTCAATTAATATAACTTTCATTTTGGAATTTGCCTGCAGCTTTCATGCACAATTCATAAGTTATATTACTGAGAAGTTGGTAATGTTCCTGGTAACACTAAGGCATTTTTCCCATTTCTTTTCTCCCTCATTATTTTCTTAGAGGAAGATGTTTATAGAAAGCAAATTGCCTTATGTGCTGGAAAACATTTAGTTGCATACATCTACATTCTTATAAGCAGACAGACTATCAAAAAGAAAGCTATTATGTATTCCTTCTTCAGCCTTGGGACATCATTTTCACAACTTGAGCTGTTATTAAAGCGCTTTGAAAGGACGGTTAAAGGAAAAAGCCAATTTTTAAGTGAATGCCATTCTCTGTGTATTATTTATGTGTTCTAGCAGCATCTTCCATTTAAGATAAAGGCACGAGGGGGTGTGGCATATGGCCAATATACCACGGCTAAGGGCTGTTCTTAGGCACGACGCATCGCCTGGACACAGCCCTTAGCCGTGATATATTGGCATATACCACAAACCCCGAGGTGTCTTATTGCTATTATTAACTGGTTACCAACGTAATTAGAGCAGTTTTGCCATACCCGTGGTATACGGACTGATATACCACGGCTGTCAGCCAATCAGCATTCAGTGCTCGAACCACCCAGTTTATAGTAGTGATTAGATCACTGGTAACCGGTACCAATCATATTGGGTATGGCTGTGGTAGTCTTTTCACTCTCTCTAGGCTTAATTACACTTTATGCATGAGGAGCGTTGGTTGAGGGAGCGTTTTAGACCACGGCACAGTCAAACTAGATATGTCGGCCTCAAATCATTGGCTAGAAGTATTCAACCATGGCTGGATGTAAGGGAAAGTATATTCACGGGGTACATAAATGTTGCATTCTTGACTCGTTTAAACATTCAGATGTGCTGATTGAATTATTACTCACTCAAGGGTTCTGCTCTGCTCCTTGAGCTTTCTGGCTGTTTTTCCATTTATTTTCAGAATTCTCAAGCAGACCTTTGGGTATTGGGTATCAGCAATTACAAAACTTTTAATAAGCGGGCAACGGTATCTCCACATATGCCAACTTCTTACGGTATAAGTATAAGCTGCTGGGGATTGCTGTTAGGCCTACATGTTTTGCAAATATGTGCTAGCTTGATTTAGTTAACTTACCACTCGGTTTTCTCTCTCTGAGAATCATTGTATAGTAAGGTTGGTTCACTAGTGTTACTTTTAGGTTCCATAATAAATATTTGAATGTTATGTTTGACATTTTGGTTAAGATGGTATATTAGTCTCGCCCAGACAAGATGTATGGTTTACACACTTTCTGCAACAAAGCAATATGGTAAACAGAAACCGAAGGAAATTGTTATTTTCCACTGCCATAAGACAACAAAAACAGAATTGAGTTGTTTCCTTAACAGAGCTTTGAAAGGTAGTTTCTCTGCAGACCTCTGTGAAAAATATGCTAATTATAGGGCAGGGAGCCACTGAGGAAATGAAAAGCATTACCATACAACTTCATTTGCAACATTTTGGAGGTCGCTTATCAGGAGGGAACAGAATTAGTTCTATCTCACAGAACAACTTCAATGTAGGCAGGAACATGCCCCAAAGTCTTCCCGGGCTCTGTCGTAAACATGCTCTATGACTACATTGTTTATTTAGTCCATTTCATTAGAAAGTTTAACGGGCCCTGCGTGGGGTTTTGTGGGCCCAGCCACCCGGTATACATTTAATCAGCCTGTCCCCCAGCGTTAACCTTCATACCTCGCCTTCCCCTTTCATTGTCAGTCTCTCCAGGGTCACACAAAGTAGCATCAAATATTTATGATATTAATAACTGCCTTTAGGAAAAAACCCTAAATAAATCTTCTCTGCGATAGAGCAGTCATTTCCAGTTAATAAAGTGGGGAAGGAGAAATTATAGGGTGATCCTCAGGTGAGAGCAGGCAGACACTCATCGCCACAAAACAGACCCAACAACAGAGGGAGATACCACAACAGTAACAACAGAGGGAGACACCACAACAGTAACAACAGAGGGAGATACCACAACAGTAACAACAGAGGGAGATACCACAACAGTAACAACAGAGGGAGATACCACAACAGTAACAACAGAGGGAGATACCACAACAGTAACAACAGAGGGAGACACCACAACAGTAACAACAGAGGGAGATACCACAACAGTAACAACAGAGGGAGATACCACAACAGTAACAACAGAGGGAGATACCACAACAGTAACAACAGAGGGAGATACCACAACAGTAACAACAGAGGGAGATACCACAACAGTAACAACAGAGGGAGATACCACAACAGTAACAACAGAGGGAGATACCACAACAGTAACAACAGAGGGAGATACCACAACAGTAACAACAGAGGGAGATACCACAACAGAAACAACAGAGGGAGATACCACAACAGTAACAACAGAGGGAGATACCACAAAAAAAATAACAGAGGGAGATACCACAACAGTAACAACAGAGTGAGATACCACAAAAAAAATAACAGAGGGAGATACCACAACAGTAACAACAGAGGGAGATACCACAACAGTAACAACAGAGGGAGATACCACAACAGTAACAACAGAGGGAGATACCACAACAGAACAACAGAGGGAGACACCACAACAGAAACAACAGAGGGAGATACCACAACAGTAACAACAGAGGGAGATACCACAACAGTAACAACAGAGGGAGATACCACAACAGTAACAACAGAGGGAGATACCACAACAGTAACAACAGAGGGAGATACCACAACAGTAACAACAGAGGGAGATACCACAACAGAAACAACAGAGGGAGATACCACAACAGTAACAACAGAGGGAGATACCACAACAGTAACAACAGAGGGAGATACCACAACAGTAACAACAGAGGGAGATACCACAACAGAAACAACAGAGGGAGACAACACAACAGTAACAACAGAGGGAGATACCACAACAGTAACAACAGAGGGAGATACCACAACAGTAACAACAGAGGGAGATACCACAACAGAAACAACAGAGGGAGATCCCACAACAGTAACAACAGAGGGAGACACCACAACAGAAACAACAGAGGGAGACACCACAACAGTAACAACAGAGGGAGACACCACAACAGAAACAACAGAGGGAGATACCACAACAGAGGGAGATACCACAACAGTAACAACAGAGGGAGATACCACAACAGTAACAACAGAGGGAGATACCACAACAGAAACAACAGAGGGAGATACCACAACAGTAACAACAGAGGGAGATACCACAACAGTAACAACAGAGGGAGATACCACAACAGTAACAACAGAGGGAGATACCACAACAGTAACAACAGAGGGAGATACCACAACAGTAACAACAGAGGGAGATACCACAACAGTAACAACAGAGGGAGATACCACAACAGTAACAACAGAGGGAGATACCACAACAGAACAACAGAGGGAGACACCACAACAGAAACAACAGAGGGAGATACCACAACAGTAACAACAGAGGGAGATACCACAACAGTAACAACAGAGGGAGATACCACAACAGTAACAACAGAGGGAGATACCACAACAGTAACAACAGAGGGAGATACCACAACAGTAACAACAGAGGGAGATACCACAACAGTAACAACAGAGGGAGATACCACAACAGAACAACAGAGGGAGACACCACAACAGAAACAACAGAGGGAGATACCACAACAGTAACAACAGAGGGAGATACCACAACAGTAACAACAGAGGGAGATACCACAACAGTAACAACAGAGGGAGATACCACAACAGTAACAACAGAGGGAGATACCACAACAGTAACAACAGAGGGAGATACCACAACAGAAACAACAGAGGGAGATACCACAACAGTAACAACAGAGGGAGATACCACAACAGTAACAACAGAGGGAGATACCACAACAGTAACAACAGAGGGAGATACCACAACAGAAACAACAGAGGGAGACACCACAACAGTAACAACAGAGGGAGATACCACAACAGTAACAACAGAGGGAGATACCACAACAGTAACAACAGAGGGAGATACCACAACAGAAACAACAGAGGGAGATCCCACAACAGTAACAACAGAGGGAGACACCACAACAGAAACAACAGAGGGAGACACCACAACAGTAACAACAGAGGGAGACACCACAACAGAAACAACAGAGGGAGATACCACAACAGAAACAACAGAGGGAGATACCACAACAGTAACAACAGAGGGAGATACCACAACAGTAACAACAGAGGGAGATACCACAACAGAAACAACAGAGGGAGATACCACAACAGAAACAACAGAGGGAGATACCACAACAGTAACAACAGAGGGAGATACCACAACAGTAACAACAGAGGGAGATACCACAACAGTAACAACAGAGGGAGACACCACAACAGAAACAACAGAGGGAGATACCACAACAGTAACAACAGAGGGAGATACCACAACAGTAACAACAGAGGGAGATACCACAACAGTAACAACAGAGGGAGATACCACAACAGAACAACAGAGGGAGACACCACAACAGAAACAACAGAGGGAGACACCACAACAGTAATAACAGAGGGAGATCCCACAACAGTAACAACAGAGGGAGATACCACAACAGTAACAACAGAGGGAGATACCACAACAGTAACAACAAAGGGAGACACCACAACAGTAACAACAGAGGGAGATACCACAACAGTAACAACAGAGGGAGATACCACAACAGAAACAACAGAGGGAGACACCACAACAGTAACAACAGAGGGAGATACCACAACAGTAACAACAGAGGGAGACACCACAACAGTAACAACAGAGGGAGACACCACAACAGTAACAACAGAGGGAGACACCACAACAGTAACAACAGAGGGAGACACCACAACAGTAACAACAGAGGGAGATACCACAACAGTAACAACAGAGGGAGATGAAACAACAGAGGGAGATACCACAACAGAGGGAGATACCATAACAGAGGGAGATACCACAACAGAGGGAGATACCATAACAGAGGGAGATACCACAACAGAGGGAGATACCACAACAGAGGGAGACACCACAACAGAAACAAAAGGAACCAAAGCGCTTTTCTGTTATCTTATTGTAGACTGGGGAAAGACACATTTTACCAGCAGGTCGTTTTGATGTTGGATTTGTGTGTGTGTGTTGTGTGTGTGTGTGTGTGTTTGGGAGGGGGGGTGGGGGGGGGGGGGTGGCTTGAGAATCTCCGGTCCCTAGGGTGTCTTCTGCATTGACAGACTACAAACATACACACACACGTGCACGCATGTGCACACACACACACACAAACACACACACACACACACACACACACACACACACACACACACGAGTAACAAAAAAAGCTGTTTAGCCGATTGAGGCAGGGCACAACATTAATTATGTGTTTTTCTGCTGAGGTCTGGTGACAGTGATTAGAGTGGGTTTTTTTGGAGTGGCGAGCACGCGGCCTAATGAGGAAAGAGCTTGGCTCACTACAGAGTGACCATGCGCTTGATCCACCTGGTGGCTGTGTGTGTGTGTGTGTGTGTGTGTGTGTGTGTGTGTGTGTGTGTGTGTGTGTGTGTGTGTATCTGTCTGGGTCTGCGCGTGCACAATCATTTTTGTGTGTGTTTATGCATGTGTGTGTGTTTTGGAGCTGAGGGAGGGATGGAGGATAATGTGTGACTGTGTGGGTGTGTGTGTGTGGGGGGGGGGGGTCTGGGTGTGTGTGTGTGTAAGTGACTGTGTGTGTGTGTGTGTGTGTGTGTGTGTGTGTGTGTGTGTGTGTGTGTGTGTGAGACTGTGTGGTGTTCCTCCAGGCTGCGGCTGGAAGATATAGAGATAGTGAATATGACAGGGAAGAGAGTGTTGGGGAGCAGGGGGATCACTGAACTCATATTAGTCTGGAGTCAGAGTTGAGACACCCAGTGAAAGGTCCTTTACGTAATCAATGTTTAACTGTGTCCTATTGTGATGATTAATATTAGTTTATTGGTCTGCGCCCTTTTGGCTTCGCACTGGGGAAGCAGCTTGCCCGGCTTTAATAGGTCACTACATTAGCCAATCAATACGCAGTGGTGTAGTGCTATTTTTTAGGTGAGGGAGCTCAAAATGTAAATGATGTCATCATTTCCTTACCGACAGATGTGGCCTATAGAATACACAATTCTAGATAATATAATTCTATACTAAAAAAATATAGAAGCAACATTCAATTTCAAAGATTTAACTGAGTTACAGTTCATATAAGGAAATCAGTCAATTGAAATATATTCATTAGGCCCTAATCTATGGATTTCGGCCCACCCACCCGCTGGGGAGCCTGGCCCAGCCAATCAGAAAGATTTTTTTTTCGCACAAAAGGGCTTTATTACAAACATAAATGGATGCATTATGCTCACTAACAGGGATGTAAACAAATTTGTGCTCAACATTTTAGAGGAATAAGCTTTTTGTGCAAACGGAACATCTCTGGGATCTTTTTTTCAGCTCATGAAACATGGGACCAACACTTTACATGTTTCGTTCAGTATAGTTAGACTATTGCAGATCTGGAAAAAGGATCCACCTACCATTGTTACTATGAATGGTGGATAGGGGGCAGGATAGACACTTAGACTGGTAGACTATACTGACCTGCGGTATAGTAAAAGTTAGCGCACAGAAAAGTGTAGTGCATAAGGGAAGTACCTAAACACCTGATATAGGGTATGCGGATGCAAGCACATGAGGAAATGTGGCTAGGATGGAAGACATTATATAGTAAAACCTGCAAAAGAGTGAATGTAAACCAAGGAAAACTACCTCATTACCTCACTACCCTCCCTTGTCCCCAATAAAAAAACACACAACCATCCCCACAGCAAAAACAAAGTGTGACAATTTTGGACCACCCCTCCCCCCAGTAAATGCGATCTGTCCCGTAAGCAGTGGTCTCAGCTCACGTGGCACATGTTCTCCGCTACTGTGAACTATGTCCCCAAAGCCATTGATGGTGGAGGTGCACAGGAGGGAGAAGAATTGACACAGGATGCAAATGTCTTCTTCCCCGAATCCCAGAGAAAGAGGCTCTGGCCTGCCTGGTCTGCTGTGGACGTGCCTTTAAAGCTCGTGGTTGTGAACAGGCGGCTTCTCATGGTGTTTATGATAGGAACTGCTAGTGATTCTTTTTCAATGTTCTGATTGGCCAAAGTGGTCACGCCTCTGACAGGCTTTCGCAGTGCACACACATAGCTTACAGTTCTTCATCATTCTCCCCACTGCCAGAAAAAAGACTGGGAAGAAACTACCATTTACATCTGGGCTGCCATACATACACTATTTCTTTTGTTTAACATTCTATGGTTTTCATAGCATTTTAGTGGTCATTAAATATAATTGATTTAGAATTTATCAGAATACATTTTCCAGAAATAGTTTTACCAGCACCGTGTATCCTCAAACTGAAAAACACTGAGACAGCGCCGCACCCCCGCGCTCCGGCAACATTACAACCCTGTCAATACGCCGGGATATCTGTTTGGAAAAAGGACCGAGGCGAGCTGCTGTTCCTTGGGAGAGAATTCTAAATGTCTGTGGCCAAACTTCTGCATCACTAATACAGAAATGTACAGTATGTATACTTGTACATTACATTTAGAATAGGGGGAGCACTCTATTTTTCATATTCATACATCATTAATATTCACATTTCTTGTATTCAGAAATGTGTGTTGAATCTCTAGATTTTCAATTTCACTTCTTCTTAAATCTTACTTGATTTGCATGTATCATGGTGAATTTCCAATTCCCGTGGGATTATTGATGTGTGTGTGTGTGGGAAGATAATGCGAGTATACCATGCAGCAACATTTTGGACCCGAACCATCATTTTATTTAGACAGAACAAAATGTGCAGACATTTTTGGAACTGGTTGAAAATGGTCATTTTCATCTGAAGCTCTGGTCCAGCACATCAGTCCTCCAGTATCATCCGCCCAATGCCTGCCTGGTCCAGCACATCAGTCCTCCAGTATCATCCGCCCAATCACATTTGTGAAAATGTCAATGCTGGTGTGCATCTGACTGATACTGTGTCCATTTGTGCACCAGGTTGGATTTAGGCATAACACGTCATTTTCCACACCATTTTGTCCGAGAAGTCGATTACTCTGCCTCTGCAGCCATGGATGTGTCTGGATTGAACATTTATTCTGCATGCTGCCAATAAAAGTCATAGAGGCCAGCTTCCATCAGTGTAATGATATTTCAGCCCCAGTATTAGTTCAGCACTGTTTTACCCAGCAGTTTCTGCTCAATTAAAAATAGTCCATATTTAAATGCAAAGAAAATCAGTCGCCTGGCGATCCGTGTGCATTCAGATATGCTGCAGAATGGTTAAGTTATGAAGTTTGAAATTGAGTTTTTAAGCACCCCAATGCTCCACGCCTTTAGAGTTAGTTAGAAGAAGGGGGACCGTTCATTTGTAGCTGTGAAATGTTCCTTTGACGTTATTGATGTAGAATAGATTAACCTTTAAAAAGGTAAGTAAGTGAAATGTGAAATAATTCATTGAGAGTCAGCCATGTAGCAAATGTGATTTTCGCAAGCAGAAAGACCTGGTAGACCATTACCCACTAACACAGAGGAAAAAAAGACCTGGTAGACCATTACCCACTAACACAGAGGAAAAAAGACCTGGGAGACCATTACCCACTAACACAGAGGAAAAAAAGACCTGGTAGACCATTACCCACTAACACAGAGGAAAAAAAGACCTGGTAGACCATTACCCACTAACACAGAGGAAAAAAAGACCTGGGAGACCATTACCCACGAACACAGAGGAAAAAAAGACCTGGTAGACCATTACCCACTAACACAGAGGTAAAAAAGACCTGGTAGACCATTACCCACAAACACAGAGGAAAAAAGACCTGGTAGACCATTACCCACTAACACAGAGGAAAAAAAGACCTGGTAGACCATTACCCACTAACACAGAGGTAAAAAAGACCTGGTAGACCATTACCCACAAACACAGAGGAAAAAAGACCTGGTAGACCATTACCCACAAACACAGAGGCGTGTAGAAGAAGGCCGGGGCTGGGAGCTCCACTCTGCTCTGTTTCTAAGGCCTATAGTACCAATAGCACATTTTGGAACTAAATTGCCAGTCAGAGCTTGGGAAATAAATTCCAGATAGTGTCAGCCCCTGTGTGCTGGTCGTTGGGAAGTTCTGTGTCCTTCCCTCCCTCGCCACTCTCTGGCTTTATTTAGCTGGAGCTGTCATTTCACATAAATCCTTGGGAGGAGGCGTCCGTCAGGGCTGCCAGTTCCCTTGTGTGGAGCACCTGTAACAGGGGAGGGAAGTGACAGCTCTGCCGGGGAGCTGCCGGGACGCTACCGGGTCTGTTCCATCACACCAGGGCTCCACACAGCCATCTCCAATTCTCCCTATGAGGCCTCCCTACACAGGGACATAACAAACACAATATCCCAGGGACTTCAGAACAATTCACTAGCTGCAACTCAGAAATGTCAGGGAATATGGTTTCTATAGTGGTAATTGTGATGTACAGTATGTAAACATACAGTATTTATTTGTATTCAGTGTACTATTAATATTGTTATGTTTGATAGGTAAGATCTCTGGAACGACCTCATTTGGTTATCGGTGTAGGAAGCATGTACTGATATAGATTTGAATTTCTAGATAGAATGCAGTGTGTTAGTCCATTTTCTTGAGAATATCCTGTCTTTAATCATTCGAGAGACTGAGTATAATCCAAATGACAAGACATCACACTGCTCTTTTCATAAAATCGTTGTTGAAATACCATTACATATTTCAATAAGCATTTGGGAGAGTAAAACAGATGTACAGATGTAGGATCTTAATTTGAGACAGTTTGCTACAGCAGGAAAATAATCCTGCAGCAATAGGAAATGTGAATTATTATGTGGATTATAATTAATGGGCATTTTTGTAGGGGTTGATACATTTTTCGTAAGGGAAAATCAAGTCTGAAATTTCAAAGTGGAAATTACAAACTTCAGCAGCCTTTTTAAACCTCAATGACACTACAAGTTTTATATTTCCTGCAACAGGGTGATCAAATTAAGATCCTATATCTGTAGGCCCTAGCAAAGGGACAATAGGCAGCAAACCTGTTAACCAGGTTTGTTGCCTAGTTAACAGTATGTGAATGCGGTCTGCACTTGTTGTACTGCACTTGTCATCCTTGACATGTCAATAAATGTCCATGGCTAAACATTTTACTGACACAAGGTCACTCTATCTGTCAATTGTCATTTCACACGGAATAATTGTTATATTATTATATTTAGAAATGTCGCTTAAAAATGTTTGTGAGGTGAAAAAATAGGCAGTCTTTTTTTCTCTCATTCAGCTGTCAGCACACATGCTCCATCATTTTCGCTCCAGGAAATTAGAAGGAAAAACGTTTGACAGCACAATTTCACAAAACACCGCCACGCTATCATTTCATTTTCTCCCAGACATTTTTTTCCTTTATTTATTTCATTATTGTCTTTTGAAAACAGACAGAGCGATAACAGCGGTTACTTTTTGGGTAATTTATCCTTGTTGCAGTGTCGCTGCGCTTTGCTCTCACCTTCTAAAGCTTTAACCCTTTAACCCCTGGCCTACGGTGAGTAATTAGCTTGTGAGTCTTTGTCCTCTAGAAGCTGGTGAGACAGTCGCCCTGACTAGATAAAACCAGCTGATTAGCCCGTAAGCAGCTACACTATCGCACCATCAAAAGAGGAGGATTATATGTGGGAGATGACTGAGATGAATAGAAGGACAAGGACCAGCTATGTCTCCTAGTACCTAGGTTAGATCCCTGATCCACTCTGTCTGGTGTGTTCTGTGATTGAACCACTGTGTCCCTCTGGGCTACAAACCTTAGATGTCCACTGGTTCCTCCATGCCGACGTAATGCGGAGGAATAAACACACAACACATAGCTAACCTTCCGTTACTGCTGGTGTGTTTCTGCTAAGGACACACGGCTTTGCCCTCATTGTCCTTCCTCAGGCTGAAACGCTGTGAATGTTGTGTGAACAAGGCAGAGAGGTTGTCTGACCCGCCGTCATGCAGACGTGCTGGTTGTACATCACCAATGTCGGCCGCTGATGGCTGCTTATCTCCCAGGTATCGATTGGAGAATCACTGCGCGGGTGGACCAAAGCAGCGCAGCCAATCAATTGGGGCATTTCATTCTCCTTGAAGGTCTGCCTTTTGATCCTCACCACAGATTGGTTGCGCTTGCTGCCTGCGATACTGTGTGCTGTTTTGTTGTATTGGGTATTATGAAAAAGAGTGGGTGGAGAGTGACGAGCACTTCTGTTTTGGCAACCTGCTGCGCAGCGCTCCACACGGAGGATGTGTGTGGCATATGTGTGAGGAGGATCCTGGTGTGTTTTACCCCGGCCTCACTGCATAGCACCTTGAGATCCTCGCTTTAGAGGTTAATGTGTTAGAATTTCAATTTAATTGGAAGAAATAATTTGACATAATTTCATTATTGAGGGATTTGGAGGCTAAGGGTCAACCAAACATGGAGCTTCTCTGGGTAATATCCTGCTGCCAACTACTGTTCATCTGCTGTGGTTTTACTGACGACTTTTCCCCTCCCAAGTCAAACCTCTGTCTACAATGAAGGAGATGGAGCCTTGTTGCTGGTGGCCCTGAGGCTGTGGAACACTCTTCTTTGCTCTGTCCCTAACTCAGACTCACTCACTGTCTTTGAGGCTTCACTAAACACTCCTCTTCTCAGATCATCTTTCACTTAACCTCTACAGTTTCTTTAATTCATTCTCTCTTGGTCTTAGTTTTGTTTGTCCATCTATTGGACTGTTCACTGTTCATAGCTAGGAGTAGTGAGTGTATGTTGCAATGCTTTTCATTTCTCTCATGTCCTAGAACTCATCTGTGTACAGCCTTGAGACTGACATACCTAAATATAGAATTTATAATCATAATTATTATCAAAGCAGAGGATAAGCAGGTTTGCTCATAAGTATAAATTACCTACAGCACATTTACACCTCTATATTTTTGTATAAATCATTTGAATACCCCTTGTTTTCTAGCATTTTCTTACTTTGGTAAAACTGTATTAGTGTCATTATTACCATTGTTCTGTTGGTACATTATTACCATTGTTATATTGATAAATTATTACCATTGTTCTGTTGATACATTATTACCATCGTTCTGTTGATACATTATTACCATTGTTATATTGATACATTATTACCATTGTTCTGTTGATAAATTATTACCATTGTTCTGTTGATACATTATTACCATTGTTATATTGATACATTATTACCATTGTTCTGTTGATAAATTATTACCATTGTTATATTGATAAATTATTACCATTGTTCTGTTGATACATTATTAACATTGTTACATTGATACATTATTACCATTGTTCTGTTGGTACATTATTACCATTGTTCTGTTGGTACATTATTACCATTGGTATATTGTTTTGTTGTGAAATAGAATAGGTTGGTTGTAATTGTCTGATGATTCTCATTCAGCCTGTCTAGGATATTGCATCAGATTGTGGCCAACATGTCTTTGTTCAAAACCAGGACGCACAAATGTTTAATATCACAATACTGACAACAGGTTCATTTCACTATGCTTAATTGAGCAGTGCTGAAGGTCAGATGTTTTAAGAGAAAGATCCTACCATATAAAACCATAAGTCATTTGACCCTGGGAGAGTGAGGGAAACCAAACTTTTCTCTATAATTCACTTTTGGAATGGAAGATGAACAAAAGCCTGTTATGGCTGTTATGTGTGGTTCTGCTGGCTCCACAGAGTTGACTGTTTGCATAATATCTTCCTCATAGGTCTCCTTAACCTTTGCAGAAGGCTTATTGACTCTGGATAACCTTGCACAGAGCTAGCAGAGGGAGGACAGGAGATGATGAGCACTCTGAGGGAAGGGAAAGCGGCCCGGCCCACATGGAGCCTAGCTTCCACCGCCCCCAGCCCACCCACCCACCCACCCCCGCCCGCTAGCCAGCCGAGCTCTGCACAACTACACCTCAACCAGCTCTCTCCCAGCCTGACCTTTGCCTTCTGATCTCTGTTACCATGGAGAAGCCCACAATACTGTGTGTTCTAGCGCTGAAGACGCATAATAGTGTAGCACAATGTGCCTTTAATATACTCCCCACTGCAAATGTATGAGGAAGAATGGACCAGAGAGAGAGAGAGTTGGAGTGAAAGCGAGAGAGCAAGTGAATGAATTGTGCGGCTGAAGGTTGAAAATGGTGGACAGTCTAGAGCTGCAAGCGGCTGCACACTGTAATGTAAGGCTTATTATCTCTATTGCCCAGAGGAGTTCCTAATGGTTGTCTCCTTCAGAGGGGCCTACACTACGTCAATTTCCTTGGTGTATAATAATTCAGGAAGAATTCCGATTTTGTTGGATTTTGATTAGATTTACAAGCCCTATTTTGGTGAAGTGAAATCAAAACTAAATGATTCCATGTTCTCTGAAAAGCTTTCAAACAGAATAAGCTAGCATTCACATCAAAACACGAGCAATTTTGTAACCAGCATGACATGTTCTACGCAAATAGGTATTGGATATTTTATAGAGAGCATCGCAGTAGTCCTTGAAAAAAGCTATGTATGGTTACATCAGCTCTCCTGGAAATATATCATCAATAGATTATGATTTCTGGTTTATACAATAACAACCAGGAAGTGATTCATGTCTGGTCTGTGGGCAGCTTTGAATCCTATTACAAATGGTTTGTACCAGTAACCTGTGTGGGCGGGAGACTGGAGGTGGGTCAGAAGTGGAGACAAGATAGAGCTGTCGAGACACAAAGAACCATCCCTCACTCCTCACTGTAGTGGTTAAAGGGCATCCAGAAGACATTAGCATTTAGATTTGAGACGCTCCCCTCTCCTAACCTCCGTAGAGGGACAGTGACTGGGGTGCATCACCAGTACACACTACAGACTTTTAGGCCTTGAGTAGGCCCAAGTGGCAGCTCCCAGCTTCCTTCACCTGATCAATCTCTCAATAGGCCCAGATTGCTTTGGATGACCTCCTTGTGATGAGGCAGGATTGGCCATACTGATGCTCTCCAATCGATAGCAGATGGCATCATGGCTCATCAACAATGAAGTGCTTTTAATGGAGGTCAGGGCAGGGAAAAATATATTCATTTTCATTTGTAAATTGCAGACAATATTCTAATCAAGGTACATTGGTATCAGCTAACTGAGCCTCTCTCTATGACCCCCCCCTAGTTGACTGACTCTTACTCTCTCTCCATCTATCTCTCTCTCTTTCTCTCTCCCCATCTCTCTCTCTGAACATTTGTATTCATGAGTATGCTGAATCCAATCCATATAGACATTTGGCATCACGCATGCCTATAAATGTACACATTTCACATCAGATAAAGACAAACTTTACCTCATGGTGTCATTCAAATTTTATGTCAGGCCTCCCCTTTTCAGATGCATCTCCTCAAAGTCCCTCAGTCAGGGTGATGTCATTCCATGCTCCTTTGCCAAGGCAGCTCAGCTCACTCAGAGAAACGCCCTTCCACATGTTTCACCTCATTAACCGATGATTGAAAAGATGACAAATATGACATGTGCAATTTATTATCTTAATGAATTCACTCTCCTCTGTCAGAGACAGGTAGGGCAGCGGAGCTATGGACTCGACGGGTTTGGTGAGATGTTGTGATTGTAAGAAAGTGAACACTGTGTGGAATGCTCCGATTAGTAGAACAATGCTGCTTTTTTCCATCTCTCTTTTCATCTCTGATCAATTTGTCTCAAATAAAATCAAATTGTGTTTGTCACATGTGCCGAATACAACTGGTGTAGACTTTACCATGAAATTCTTGTTTACGAGCCCTTCTCAAGGATGCAGTTTTAAAAATAATAATACAAATAAAATAGTAACACAAGAGGAATAAAATAAAATACTCCCTGTATATAACTCCGTTATTGTGTATCAGTACCAGATCAATGTGGAGTTATATACAGGGAGTACCAGTACCAGATCAATGTGCAGTTATATACAGGGAGTACCAGTACCAGATCAATGTGCAGAGGTACGAGGTAGATATGTACATGAAGGCCGGGTAAAGTGACTAGGCATCAGGTTAGATAAGAATAAAATAAAGAACAGAGTAGCAGCAGCAAATGATGTGTAAAAGTGTGTGCGTGAGTTTACGTGTGTGTTATGTGTATGTATGTGTGTTTGTGTTGTTCCGGTATGCGCGTGTGCTATGTGTGTGTGTGTGTGTGTGTGTGTGTGTGTGTGTGTGTATGTAGTGTATATAACCACAGTAAAATGCACAGAGGGGATATTTTCATCACTGCAATTGGAATGGAATGTGGCCGTCAGTTGTGATTGTGCACAGACGAACCTGACTGCCCTTGTACCTAGTGCATTGCGTGAGGGAGGCCATGCAATGCCCATGGTGTGTGAAGACTTTGAATAGTGGAGAGAAGGGGCAGGTCCAGGGGACACTGTCTGCGCAGAAGGCATCGTGCTTGCTGAGCTGTGACCAATCCAATGGGCACTGGAGATCGCTGCACACCTTTTCAAATGGAATACGCCCTTTCTTTTCCACAGAGTGAAATTGCCAAAAAAGTATTCTGTCATTGTTGTCCTGAATGGGAAATAGGTCACAGCCATTATAGAAATATTCAAGTCAAGGATACTGACAATGAAATAGAAATATGTGTGTTTTTGTCTGCTCTGAAATCACTGGAAAGGTGTAGGACTCTGTTTAGAGGGGAATTTGCTGAAAACCTTTTAGTTCAAGGTCTGTTGTAGCCTCGTCAAATGTAGCTAGAGAAGTGTATCAGTGAATGATTGAGAATAATTAGTAAAGAGTGGCAATGGTATAATCCTCCACAGGAAAGACTAGCACCCCGTCCCCTTCAACCCCCCTTTCTTTTTCAGTCTCTGAAGTGTCCCCATTGATTTATCACTATTCTATTTTTAGGTGCATGAAACGGTAATTGATTCATTGGAATTAACAATGACTCATGTGTAGCTTTCATCAGAGATATCAGAAGCTAGATTAATGCTCTGAGAATCAGTCATATAAACTCCCCTATTATTTATAACACTGTATTTCTCCCACTGCATAAACGCACTCACTTTTAACTGATGACATCGCTCATTAAAGTGGTAGCGATCCCTTTGAGTTAAAGCTCAAGTCCCCTGCTCTGTCTCAACCCACTCTCTTCAGAACCTGAGAAAACCAACAAACCCTCCACTGAAAAGCTCTCCTTTCCCTATGTTCTACAGCCACCCACTAGCAGAGAGCTGGTGGGTATAGTGGAGGAAGGGGGTATTGCCCACGCTATCCATGAGGGTTGGCAGCGGTCTGGGTAGCGGGGTTGGCTTGTCATGCCTCTCTGCTGTCTCTGGTGTCATTTGATCGCAGCGTGGGTGCTGGGGGTGTGCCGTGGTCGGCAGGGATTAGGCAGAGCGACACAGCAGATCACGGCTGTATTGGTGGCAGCCATGGAGGTAATCCCTGTGTGCCTGCCTCAGGACACTGCTGTGGCTCTGCCTGACTCTCTCTCTTCATATGGAGCTGTTTGTCTGGGTTTTGTTTGGTTGTGTATCACCTCTGCTGGCCTCCACAAGGTGGGCCCCATGTTCACTACATGGACACTGAGAGCCTGCCACTACGTAACCATATTATCTAAACACCATGTTAACAGGATCAATGCAGTGCACTGTCCCTTCACCCAGTATTGTGTCATCACTGAAAGGAATTATGATTCAATTCACCTATGACTATGAGCTATGATGAGAGAAACATGTTATGTCTGAATGATAGACTATTATTATTATTATGAGGTTTATATGTAATGGTTTCCAACATGAGGGTTGTTGACAAGTCTGACCTGGTTACATAATATTTCATTGCATTCTTGAATGTAACCACATCTCAGATAACAACAGATGCACAATGACTCAATGCTGTATAATACAGTATGTGTTATATTAATGGCAAAAAGTGAAATAGCTGGAAACCAATGGCTGGAAACCATTTAAAGCAGTATTTTGGGAATCATTTTTGGGAAATAGTGTTATGGCTTAATTCCACATTGTTTTATATCCATTTACAACTGGACCCTTCCATAACATTTTAGACATTTTAAATATGCCACCTATCAAATCAAATCAAATGTATTTATATAGCCCTTCTTACATCAGCTGATATCACAAAGTGCTGTACAGAAACCCAGCCTAAAACCCCAAACAGCGAGTAATGCAGGTGTAGAAGCACGGTGGCTAGGAAAAACTCCCTAGAAAGGCCAAAACCTAGGAAGAAACCTAGAGAGGAACCAGGCTATGATGGGTGGCCAGTCCTCTTCTGGCTGTGCCGGGTGGAGATTATAACAGCACATGGCCTAGATGTTCAAATGTTCATAAATGACCAGCATTGTCAAATAATAATAATCATAGTAGTTGTCGAGGGTGCAACAAGTCAGTAACACAGGAGAAAGTGTCAGTTGGCTTTTTCATAGCCGATCTTTGAGAGTATCTCTACCGCTCCTGCTGTCTCTAGAGAGTTGAAAACAGCAGGTCTGGGACAGGTAGCACGTCCGGTGAATAGGTCAGGGTTCCAGCAGGTCTGGGACAACAGGTCTGGGACAGGTAGCACATCCGGCGAACAGGTCAGGGTTCCATAGCTGCAGGCAGAACAGTTGGAACTGGAGCAGCAGCACGGCCAGGTGAACTGGGGACAGCAAGGAGTCATCAAGCCAGGTAGTCCTGAGGCATGGTCCTAGGGCTCAGGTCCTCCGAGAGAGAGAAAGAAAGAAAGAGAAAGAGAGAATTAGAGAGAGCATATTTAAATTCACACAGGACACCGGAAAAGACAAGAGAAATATTCCAGATGTGATAGACTGACCCTAGCCCCCCGACACATAAACTACTGCAGCATAAATACTGGAGGCTGAGACAGGAGGGGTCAGGAGACACTGTGGCCCCATCCGAAAAACCCCCGGACAGGGCAAAACAGGTAGGATATAACCCCACCCACTTTGCCAAAGCACAGCCTCCACACCACTGGAGGGATATCTCCAACCACCAACATACCATCCAGGGACAAGGCCGAGTATAGCCCACAAATATCTCCGCCACGGCACAGCCCAAGGGGGGGCGCCAACCCAAACAGGAAGACCACGTCAGTGACTCAACCCACTCAAGTGACGCACCCCTCCCAGGGACGGCATGGAAGAACACCAGTAAGCCAGTGACTCAGCCTCCGTAATAGGGGTAGAGGCAGAGAATCCCAGTGGAAAGAGGGGAAACCGGCCAGGCAGAGACAGCAAGGGCGGTTCGTTGCTCCAGCCTTTCCGTTCACCTTCACACCCCTGGGCCAGACTACACTTAATCATAGGACCTACTGAAGAGATATGTCTTCAGTAAAGACTTAAAGGTTGAGACTGAGTCTGCGTCTCTCACATGGGTAGGCAGACTATTCCATAAAAATGGAGCTCTATAGGAGAAAGCCCTGCCTCCAGCTGTTTGCTTAGAAATTCTAGGAACAATTCGGAGGCCCGCGTCTTGTGACCGTAGCGTACGTGTAGGTATGTACGGAAGGACCAAATCGGAAAGATAGGTAGGAGCAAGCCCATGTAATGCTTTGTAGGTTAGCAGTAAAACCTTGAAATCAGTAATATGATCAAATTTTTTGGTTCTAGTCAGGATTCTAGCAGCCGTATTTAGCACTAACTGAAGTTTATTTAGTGCTTTATCCGGGTAGCCGGAAAGTAGAGCATTGCAGTAGTCCAACCTAGAAGTAACAAAGGCATGGATTAATTTCCTTTAACACACCATATAGACAGGTTGGTTGTTTACAAGCAAAACCAATGTGTGTGCAACTATGGGGCAAAACAGATTGTTGACAACATGTAAGATATATTTCATCTCCAATGTTTATTGAAAACATAAATACATTTGCACAATGAGCACTTGTTGTCTCTCAAATACATCGTTACAGTTGTTGGTTAGCTAGCTAGCAAATTTTAGCATTGACAAGAAATCAGTCAAAACAAGACATGGTATCAAGAACAAGATGAAACGAGCTAAAACGATTCCCCACCTGGAGGTTTCTTGTCATTCTTGCTAGCAATCTGGCCATCCAGAATCACAAGGACACGCTGACTTCTGCCCTATGGAAGCGTGCACATCGTTTTTGTGACATTGTCAGCTAACCCATCTATAAACAGTATATTTATTTAAAGGGATAGTTTGAGATTTTTGCAATGAAGCCCTTTATCTACTTCCCCAGAGTCAGATGAACTCATGGGTACCATTATGATTTCTCTGTATTCAGTTTGAAGGAAGTTGCCAACTAGCGTTAGCACAATTACTGAACTATCCCTATAACAACCCTCCCTCTAACCAGTGTTTCATATTAATAATTCATTTCTCCCGCTGCCCCCTGTGGAAGGTATTGTGACAGTGTATGGCACTTCAAACCTAGAAAATATGACATCGTTCCAGCATCCCACTCTACATGATAATAACATTGTTTTGATAAAAAATTCTGTGTGAAATATTAACAAGGAGTCCACAAGCTCTTACTTTAGCAGCCGCCATACCGCTATGAATGACAAATCAGTGTGAGGATGAGTTTGAACATGCCTCCGTTTGCATATGTGAAGTTTCCACTATGTATCAGCACAGGAGAACCGCTGAGTAGTTGATTTGATTTGAAAAGATCCACACTTTTTGTCCTCACTAGTTTTATGAACTTATCTTAACTGAGGTTGACCTTAATTGAGCTGTTGCTCAAAAGTATCTCTATGAGATGTGTGCACTCCTAAAGGTATTCATTTGATGTATACTGAACAAAAATATAAACGTGACATGTAAAGTGTTGGTCCCATGTTTTATGAGCTGAAATAAAAGATCCCAGAAATGTTCCATATCCACAAAATACTTATTTCTCAAAAATGTTTACATCCCTGTTAGTAAGCATTTTTCCTTTGCCAAGATAATCCATCCACCTAACAGGTGTGGCAAATCAAGAAGCTGATTAAACAGCATGATCATTACACAGGTGCACCTTGTACTGGGGACAATAAAAGGCCACTCTAAAATGTGCAGTTTTGTTACACAACACAATGATGTGTCAAGTTTTGAGGGAGTGTGCAGTTGCCATGCTGTTTGCAAGTTTTTTCACCAGAGCTGTTGCCAGATAATTTAATGTTCATTTCTCTACCATAAGCCGTCTTCCAACGTTGTATTAGAGAATTTGGCAGTACGTCCAACCAGCCATACAACCGTAGACCACGTGTAACCACGCCAGCCCAGGACCTCCACATCCGGTTAGACCATGTGTAACCATGCCAGATCAGGACATTTACATCTGGCTTTTTCCCCGTGCCAGCCACCCAAACAGCTGCACAAACTGTCAGAAACCATCTCAGGGAAGCTCATTTTCATGCTCGTCGCTCTCACCAGGGTCTTGACCTGACTGCAGTTTGACTTCGTAACCGACTTCAGTGGGAAAATGCTCACATTCGATGGCCACTAGCACGCTGGAGAAGTGTGCTCTTCACGGATGAATCCCAGTTTCAACTGTCCTGGGCAGATGGCAGACAGTGTCTATGGTGTTGTGTGGGCGATCGGTTTGCTGATGTCAACATTGTGAACAGAGTGCACCATGGGGGCAGTGGAGTTATGGTATGGGCAGGCATAAGCTAATGACAACGAACACAATTGCATTTTATTAATGGCAATTTGAATGCACAGACAAGATCCTGAGGCCCATTGGCGTCACATTCATCCAGCTCCATCACCTCATGTTGCAGCATGATAATGCGCAGCCCAATGTTGCAATGATCTGTACACAATTCCTCGAAGGTAAATGCCCCAATTCTTCCATGTCCAGCAAAATCAACAGACATATCACCCATTGAGCCTACCTTATTTACATACGAATTCAGACCCTTTGCTATGAGACTCGAAATTGAGCTCAGGTGCATCCTGTTTCAATTGATCATCCTTGAGATGATTGGAGTCCACCTGTGGTAAATTCAATTGTGACTTTTCAATGATTTGGAAAGTCACACCTGTACAAGGTATCACAGTTAACAGTGCATGTCAGAGCAGAAATCAAGCCATGAGGTCGAAGGAATAGTCCGTAGAGCACTTAGACAGGATTGTGTCGAGGAACAGATCTGGGAAAGGGTAGCAAAACATTTCTGCAGCATTGAAGGTCCCCAAGAACACAGTGGCCTCCATCTTTCTTAAATGGAAGAAGTTTGGAACCACCAACACTCTTCCTAGAGCTGGTCTCCCGGCCAAACTGAGCAATCGGGGAAGAAGGGCCTTGGTCAGGGAGGTGACCAAGAACCTGATGGTCACTCTGACAGAGCTTAAGAGTTCCTCTGTGGAGATGGGAGAACGTTCCAGAAGGACAACCATATCTGCAGCACTTAAATAATCAGGCCTTTATGGTCGAGTGACCAGACGGAAGCCACTCCTTAGTAAAAGGCACATGACAGCCCACTTGGAGTTTACCAATAGTCACCTAAAGACTCTAAGACCATGAGAAATAAGATTCTCTGGTCTAATGAAACCAAGATTGAACTCTTTGGCCTGAATGCTAAGCGTCATGTCTGGAGGAAACCTGGCACCATCCCTACGGTGAAGCATGGTGGTGGCAGCATCGTGCTGTGGGGATGTTTTTCAGCAGCAGGGACTGGGAGACTAGTCAGGATCGAGGCAAAGATGAACAGAGTAAAGTACAGAGAGATCCTTGGTGAAAACATGCTCCAGAGCACTCAGAACCTCAGACTGGGGCGAAGGTTCACCTTCCAACAGGACAACGACCCTAAGCACACAGCCAAAGCAACACAGGAGTGGCTTCGGAACAAGTCTCTGAATGTCCTTGAGTGGCCCAGCCAGACTTGAACCTGATCAAACATCTTTGGAGAGACGTGAAAATTGCTGTGCAGCAACACACTCCCCATCCAACCTGAGAGAGCTTGAGAGGATCTGCAGAGAAGAATGAGAGAAACTTCCCAAATACAGGTGTGCCAAGCTTGTAACGTCATACCCAAGAAGACTTGAGGCTGTAATCACTGCTAAAGGTGCTTCAACAAAGTACTGAGTAAAGGGTCTGAATACTTATGTAGATGTAATATTTCAGTTTTTTATTTGAATACATTTGTAAAAAAATTGGGCATTGTGTGGAGATTCATGAGGAAAAAAACAAATTCAATACATTTTAGTATAAGGCTGTAACCTAACAAGATGGGGAAAAAGTAAAGGAGTCTGAATACTTTCCAAAGGCACTGTAAATTGACTGATTTCGTTATATGAACTGTAACTCAGTAAAATCTTTGAAATTGTTGCATTTTGCGTAAATTCAGACATGTATAGATTTTTGATGTACATATTGCTTATTTTGGTTTACAACATGTAATTGATTCTCACTTAATGTATTTTAATAGCATCAGTAATAATCTAAATTAATATTAAGATACTATTGATGCAATATATTGATTTGTTTAACAACGCATAGATGGTAGCAAGGCACTAGACATTTTCATATACATATTTTCAATATTTCCAACTTGTTGCAGAGAAACATACACTACCGTTCAAAAGTGTAGGGTAATCACATTGATCAGAAATACAGATAGACATTGTTAATGTTGTAAATGACTATTGCAGCTGGAAACGACAGATTTTTATTGGAATATCTACATAGGCTTACAGAGGCCCATTATCAGCAACCATTACTCCTGTGTTCCAATGGCACGTTGTGTTAGCTAATCCAAGTTTATCATTTGGATAATTTGGGGCGGCAGGTAGCCTAGTGGTTAGAGCGTTGGACTAGTAACTGAAAGATTGAATCCCTGAGCTAAGGTAAAGGTAAAAATATGTTGTTCTGCCCTAGGCCGTCATTGAAAATAAGAATTTGTTCTTAACTGACTTGACTAGTTAAATAAAGATTTTTTTAAAATGTACTCGTCCTCTTGCTCAGTTGTGCACCGGGGCCTCCCACTCCTCTTTCTATTCTGGTTAGAGCCTGTTTGTGTTGTTCTGTGAAGGGAGTCATACACAGCATTGTACGAGATCTTCAGTTTCTTGGCAATTTCTCGCATGGAACAGCCTTCATTTCTCAGAACAAGAATAGACTGACAAGTTGCAGAAGAAAGTCTTTGTTTCTAGCCTATTTGAGCCTGTAATCGAACCCACAAATGCTGATGCTCCAGATACTCAACTAGTCTAAAGAAGGACAGTTTTATATCTTCTTTAATCAGAACAACAGCTTTCAGCTGTGTGAACATAATTGCAAAAGAGTTTTCTAATGATCAATTAGCCTTTTAAAATGATAAACTTGGATTAGCTAACACAACGTGCCATTGGAACACAGGAGTGATGGTTGCCATTTCCAGCTACAATAGTCATTTACAATATTAACAATGTCTACACTGTATTTCTGATCAATTTGATGTTATTTTAATGGACCAAAAATGTGCTTTTCTTTCAAAAACAAGAACATTTCTAAGTGACCGTAAACTTTTGAACGGTAATGTATATCACCCCCCTCCGCTAAAACATTTTCTGCCAAAAAAACGAAAAGGGAACACTTTTCATCTATCACAATAGTGCAAGCCCAGACACAGTAAAGACAAACCAAGGAACATCCGGATGCTCAGGGGAGCATTAAGAGTTTTCTGTAGTCCTTGGCGAAGTAATGTGGGATGACAGTGAGGGAGGGTAGGAGGGAGGGAGGGGTTGCTTCCTGGTGGCACCTGTTCACCCAGGCTGTGAGACAGAGCGGTGGCCTTCCGTCCAGGAGCGTGACTTCCTTCCCCTTGGCACACTGGGTAATAGAGATCAGTAATTGGGAGCTATAAATCCTGGCTGGGGACAAGGTAGGTCAGAACAGGCTGATTACTTAGGCATTACAGTCAATCTAAGCAAGCCTTGAATTGAAAGATTTGGTGAGGTGGATTCTCATTATGGGGGTGAGTGCATGTATGCATTTGCGTGGAGTGGTAGGGGCCAAGGTCCTCCTCTCGTCCCCCTCCTATAATGGCATTATGCAATGCTCCAATGCCCTCGACCACAAGTCTTGTAAACTTCGCAACAAATGTATTTTCCACCTCCTCCGTAGCTTTATACGATTTTTGGGGGAATTGTCAGAAAGTAGCCGAGGGCCCTCCTGGAGTTCTAAAACCTTTCCAGAGAACTGGCTCTTTTTTTTATTTTACGAGGTAAGTTGACTGAGAACACATTCTCATTTACAGCAACAACCTGGGGAATAGTTACAGGGGAGAGGAGGGGGATGAATGAACCAATTGTAAGCTGGGGATGATTAGGTGACCGTGATGGTATGACAGACAGCTTGGGAATTTAGCCAGGACACCGGGGTAAACACCCCTACTCTTATAATAAGTGCCATGGGATCTTTAACGAGCTCAGAGAGTCAGGTCACCCGTTTAACATCCCATCTAAAAGACAGCACCCTACACAGGGCAGTGTCACTGCCCTGGGGCATTGGGATATTTTTTAGACCAGAAGAAAGAATGCTTCCTACTGGCCCTCCAATACCACTTCCAGCAGCATCTGGTCTCCCATCCAGGGTCTGACCAGGACCAACCCTGCTTAGCTTCATAAGCAAGCCAGCAGTGGGATGCAGGGTGGTATGCTGCTGGCAGAAGGCCAGCGTCCTGGAGGCACCTCTTCACTGTTGACGTTGAGACTGGTGTTTTGCAGGTACTATTTAACAGTTGAGGACTTGTGAGGCATTTTTTTCTCAAACTAGACACTCTAATGTACTTGTCCTCTTGCTCAGTTGTGCACCGGGGCCTTCCACTCCTCTTTCTATTCTGGTTAGAGACAGTTTGTGCTGTTCTGTGAAGGGAGTGGTACACAATGTTGTACGAGATTTTCAGTTTCTTGGCAATTTCGCACATGGAATAGCCTTCATTTCTCAGAACAAGAATAGACTGACGAGTTTCAGAAGAAAGTCTTTGTTTTCGGCCATTTTGAGCCTGTAATCGAACCCACAAATGCTGAGGCTCCAGATACTCAACTAGTCTAAGAAGGCCAGTTTTATATCTTCTTTAATCAGAACGACAGTTTTCAGCTGTGCTAACATAATTGCAAAAGGGTTTTCTAATGATCAATTAGCCTTTTAAAATGATAAGCTTGGATTAGCTAACACAACGTGCCATTGGAACATAGGAGTGATGGTTGCTGATAATGGGCCTCTGTACACAAAAAAATCTGTCGTTACAATAGTCATTTACAACATTAACAATGTCTACACTGTATTTCTGATCAATTTGATGTTATTTTAATGGACCAAAAATTTGCTTTTCTTTCAAAAACAAGAACATTTCTAAGTGACCCCAAACTTTTGAATGGTAGTGTATATAAAAGTATGTGTACACGCCTTCAAATTAGTGGTTTCGGATATTTCAGCCACACCCGTTGCTGACAAGTTTATAAAATCAAGCACACAGCCATGCAATCTCTGCAGACAAACATTGGCAGTAGAATGGCCTTACTGAAGAGCACAGTGACTTTCAACGGGGCAAGACAAGTTCATCAAATTTCTGCCCTGCTAGAGCTGCCTCGGTCAACTACAAGGTGCTGTTTTTGTGAAGTGGAAACGTCTAGGAGCAACAACGGCTCAGACGCGAAGAGGTAGGCCACACAAGCTCACAGAATGGAACTGCCGAGTGCTGAAGCGCATAGCGCTTAAAATCGTCTGTAACACTCACTACTGTGTTCCAAACTGCCTCTGGAAGCAACGTCAGCACAATAACTGTTCGTCGGGAGCTTCATGAAATGGGTTTCCATGGCCGAGCAGCAGCACTCAAGCCTAAGATCACCATGTACAATCATCTAGCAGTCTGACTGTCTAATCTGGGTTTGGCGGATGCCAGGAGAACACTACAGTACCTGCTTGAATGCATAGTGCCAACTTTAAAGTTTGGAGAAGGAGGAATAATGGTCTGGGGCTATTTTTCTTCATTCGGGCTAGGCCCCTTAGTTCCAGTGAATGGAAATCTTAACACTACAGCATTTAATGACATTCTAGACAATTCTGTGCTTCCAACTTTGTGGCAACAGTTTTTGGAATACCTCCGTGTACAAAGCGAAGTTCATACAGAAATGGTTTGTCGAGATTGGTGTGGAAGAACTTGCCTGGCCTGCACAGCAGTGGCGGTTCTAGACCATTTCAACTGGGGGGGCCAAGCTGGGGCCAGTTGTACTGTTAGAGGGGCCAGTTACATTGGACGTTATTGTTGTCATATCGTTTTGCATGTGGTACGATACTGTTGTGTTCCGCCTAAAGCCGTCCCTCTAGAAAATGTGTGGGTGAAATTAGTGTTCCGCGTTGCCACTGTCTAATAACGGATGTAAAAAAAGAACGATAGCAAAAATTTGTTATGTAAAAATTATTTCATACTCCACATTTAGGGGGGCCACAAGGGGGTCCAAAATTGTTGTCACAGGGGCACTGCCCCCCCCCTCCCCCCAGAACCGCTAGTGCTGCACAGAGCCCTGACCTCAACACCATTGAACACCTTTGGGATGAATTGGAACCCCGACTGTGAGGCAGGCCTAATCGCCCAACATCAGTGCCCGACCTCACTAATGGTCTTTTGGCTGAATGGAAGCAAGTCCCCGCAGAAATGTTCCAGCATCTAGTGGAAAGCCTTCAACAGAAGAGTGGAGGCTGTTATAGCAGCAAAGGGGGGGACCAACTCCATATTAATGCCCATGATTTTGGAATGAAATGTTTGACGAGCAGGTGTCTACATACTTATGGTCATGTAATGTATGTTAAGTGAGGATGTATCTCTCATTGAACAAGCTTTCAAAGTGATGACCTTTTATTGAAAGTGAATTGAAAGTTTAGTTGGTGAAAATGGAACTTTCTGCCATGTTTCATTGGTGGGGTCTTTGAGTTTAATCCACTTACAGCTCATAAGTGACTAGAGGGGACTATGGAAGGTGAATTAGGGAGCAGAGCCTGCAGTATTCTCAGCATTCTCTCCAGTTCAGAGTGTGACTTAGTGGATTAGAGGAACAGTAGTTTCTCTCTCAGCCTCCTGCGGCATGCTGTATGTGGCCTTTATTTTTCATGATACAACTGCATTGGAAGTGTATCAACTCATCAATATTGGGAGTCCCTACACCTAAAGGTTTAGTTCTTAGTAATGCTATATAACCTAGCATGCTTGGTCCTTTGATTTAAAGTAATCTATGATTTTGTTAAATGCTCACAAAAGTCAGTAACTAGTATGCGTAATAGCTTTGCTGAATTACGAACAGCATTATCGGGCTCCCGAGTGGTGCAGCGGTCTAAGGTACTGCATCTCAGTGTTAGAGGCATCACTACAGACCCTGGTTCGATTCCAGGCTGTATCACAACTGGCTGGGATTGGGGGTCCCATAGGTAGGTGCACAATTGGCACAGCATTGTCTGGGCTGGGGTAGGCTGTAATTGTAAATAGAATTTGTTCTTAACTGACTTGCCTAGTTAAATTAAGAAAATAATGAGTAAATTCATCAAATGAATACACCAAACATGTGGTCCTCTATAAATAATATATGTACTGTATATAGGCTATATGACAAATGGATGGTGTGGTGTCGATACAAAGCCCTGCAGTGTGAAGTGTTGCCACTCAGAGAAACACTCCGGCTAGCATCGTCCCTCTTCTCCTGAAACAGCATGCTACTCCACTTAGCAGCCTCCATTTGGGGTGGCAGAACAAACACTGTTTTAGCACTTTTATCTTAATGCACTGCAAAACTCTGGAACACTGAAGGCATGATTATTGTACAGAGACAAGAACGGCGTGCATTTAAAGCAAGGACTTATTTAAATAGAGACTTACTGCCAACCATGTGACACTCCTGCTTTTTCTTTCCCCCAGCCTCCAAGAGGGAGAATTAGTTTGTCTGTCTCTTTGTGCATTTCCTTAGCTTGTTTTCAATGGACCTATTCCGAACATCCCTTTTCTGTGACACTGATTCCGTGGATACTTATCCTGAGTGAAATTGCAATGTTCTGCTGAATGTATTCATTGTAGAGTAGGGACTGTATCTTCCAGCTTAGAGACTATCTTTTCATCCCTTCTGTCGGCTAGTTTGGCTCGGCACACAATTTCAAGGGGAGACATTTTAGGTGAAAATATGACACTGGGGTTTGATAGTGTGCATTTTGTTGAAATTGAAGAGGAGTGGCATATGGCCAGCATTGGCCCCTGTCTCTCAGCAGCAGGTGTGTAGGTGAGCCCCGGCAGACCACCGTAAAAGCCGATCTGGTGCCACGCCCGTCTAATGCGGTCTTTAGCATCTCTGATAAAATGCTCATCTCCAGCTGCTCCATGTGTGCTGCTGGAAACCACAGCAACCCAGGCATGTTCCCATAGCTCCAGAGGCCATTGATTTAATGGTGGCACGGTGTCAATGGTGACCTCATCCACTGATGTCTGCACAGCTAATGCCCCAACATGTGACGTTGACACTCTACAAGACAATACAGTGAGGGTGAGATGGATCGGCAGAGAGAGTGTCATATGTCTCTCTGTGGATGGTGAAGAATGATGGGTACTCGACGTGAGGGCAGTGATGTCAGCAGAACAATTCTGAAATGTGTTGTGTTTTCCAAAATACTTTGTCTGTGAAGTCTGTGTAGTCAGACAAAAATAGCTATAACAATCAGTCTTACCATGACATTCTAATACATTTATATTTGGAAAAAACCTTTTAGACTATGCCATGTTTTGCTATTCAGACTATGAAAGATTCATTATCTATCAAATCAATCACCCACTATTAATGTTAATGGGTTTAAGTGTTAGCAAAGTAACCGACCACAAACCACCCCAAAGGAGCTCAGAGTCTGCAGCTCATCAGCCCTCAATTTGGTGAGGAATGAGGGGCAAGAGAGGGAGAGAAAGACAGAGCGGGAGAAAAATGGAGGGAGAGAGAGAGGGGGAGAGCACCTGCCGCCCACCACTGCCTGGCCCTGACACCTTGTGAAGAGCGCTCATTCATCACACGGCGTAGGGCTTGAGCCTCCGTAAATCACTGTGGATAAAGGACGCGCCGTAAAGAATGGAATTGTGAAGGTAAGGGTTTTAAATCCCCCTAGATGATCCGAGATAAACACAGAGAGACTTTTGACAGTCCCTCGTTACCGCCGCCAGCGAGAGGAGCTGTCACCGCTCCCTCCTCGCCTTTCATCTTGCGGTAACAGTCTGGCTGCTAATATCCTCAATTATCTCTGCAATATGTTGCTGGGAAAAAGGGAAAGTTCCGAAGGAAGCATTCACACAATTTAAAAGTTTTAATTTGACAGCTTGTGGTGTAATGATGGGTTCTGATGAGGGTAGGGGGCCCCAGCCTACACCCAGCCAGTGACAAATGATTGGGCTGTACCGGGGATGGTTAGTGGGTGTCAAGAGATGCTGGATCAGATGTCAAGAAGCCAAATACATGTTTCGCAGGATGATTTAAAAATCCTATTTACTCTCGGTGGAGAATGTGGGCAAGGTTTAATTATGGCAGGGCCATGACATTTCAACTGATGACAGTGGTGGTGGTAGACATGTCTGGGTATCTGTTTCTTCTCCTGCTCTAAGAGCCTGCTAACATAGTTGTTTTGGAAAAGGAACATTAAATGTGTCTTTTTATCGAGACAATCATAGACAATAGTGACAATTTCACATGGGTTTTTCTCAATGTAATGGCCTTAGTTTGTTCTCAGTGGAGTACTTGTATTATATTTCATCTAATATACACAACTTTGGGGCAAAGCAGACAGACACAGTTGAAGTCGGAAGTTTACATACACCTTAGCCAAATCCATTTAAACTCAGTTTTTCACAATTCCTGACATTTAATCCAAGTAAAAATACCCTGTCTTAGATCAGTTAGGATCACCACTTTATTTTAAGAATGTGAAATGTCAGAATAATAGTAGAGAGAATGATTTATTTCAGCTTTTATTTCTTTCATCACATTCCGAGTGGGTCAGAAGTTTACATACACTCAATTAGTATTTGGTAGCATTGCCTTTCAATTGTTTAACTTGGGTCAAACGTGTCGGGTAGCCTTCCACAAGCTTCCCACAATAAGTTGGGTGAATTTTGGCCCATTCCTCCTGACAGAGCTGGTGTAACTGAGTCAGGTTTGTAGTCCTCCTTGCTCGCACACATGTTTTTAGTTCTGCCCACAAATGTTCTATAGAATTGAGGTCAGGGCTTTATAGGCTTGAGGTCAGCCTTTCAAGTTATGTCGATATAGGACTCATTTTACTGTGGATATAGATACTTATGTACCTGTTTCCTCCAGCATCTTCACAAGGTTCTTTGCTGTTGTTCTGGGATTGATTTGCACTTTTCGCACCAAAGTACGTTCATCTCTAGGAGACAGAATGCATCTCCTTCCTGAGCGGAATGATGGCTGCGTGGTCCCATGGTGTTTATACTTGCGTACTATTATTTGTGCAGATGAACGTGGTACCTTCAGGCGTTTGGAAATTGCTCCCAAGGATGAACCAGACTTGTGGAGGTCTACAATTTTGTGTCTTGGCTGATTTATTTTGATTTTCCCATGATGTCAAGGAAAGAGGAACTGAGTTTGAAGGTAGGCCTTGAAATACATCCACAGGTACACCTCCAGTTGACTGAAATGATGTCAATTAGCCTATCAGAAGCTTCTAAAGCCATGACACCATTTTCTGGAATTTTCCAAGCTGTTTAAAGGCACAGTCAAACATTTCTGACCCACTGGAATTGTGGTACAGTGAATTATAAGTGAAATAATCTGTCTGTAAACAATTGTTGGAAAAATTACTTGTGTCATGCACAAAGTAGATGTCCTAACCAACTTGCCAAAGTTATGGTTTGTTAACAAGACATTTGTGGAGTGGTTGAAAAACAAGTTTTAATGACTCCAACCTAAGTGTATGTAAACTTCCGACTTCAACTGAATACTCACAATGTATTGTATTGACCTGACTACTTATTGAACCTGAAATGCCATATTATTTAGCTACTCGTTGATATTGATATTCTTTGGAACCTGTATAACTAAATGGAGAGGACTGAATTTGCATAGATAGGGCGTCCATCCGTCCATCCGTCCGACTGATAATGACGGCGGAGTCACAGTGCATGATGGAGACACAGAGGGCATGCGACTGTCACATGAAGGTTGACTGGCTCATTAAAGGAAAGATCCCCCGATGGCACCTAGTCAGGTAATTGTCTTTTTTTCCCTTCCGTTTTTTCAATGCTGATATATATACATAGCTTCAACTGGGGAGAATAAATCAATCATTTCAAGTGTCTTGGGTAATAAGTGGAAGTTATAAATCATGGGATTTGCTCTCAGGTTTATGAAATATTGGCTGTCGAGGTGGGATACATTATCCCTTTTCAGTTAGTCAGTCAGTGTTCCTGGACCGAGGCAGGCAGACAGTCAGTCAGTGTTCCTGGATCGAGGCAGGCAGACAGTCAGTCAGTGTTCCTGGACCGAGGCAGGCAGTCAGTCAGTCAGTGTTCCTGGACCGAGGCAGGCAGACAGTCAGTCAGTGTTCCTGGACCGAGGCAGGCAGTCAGTCAGTCACTGTTCCTGGACCGAGGCAGGCAGACAGTCAGTCAGTGTTCCTGGACCGAGGCCATCAAATCAAATCAAATTTTATTAGCCACATGCGCAGAATACAGCAGGTGTTGTAGACCTTACAGTGAAACGCTTACTTACAGGATCTAACCAACAATGCAGTTAAAAAAAATACGGATAAGAATAAGAAATAAAAGTAATTAAAGAGCAGCAGTAAAATAACAATAGCGAGACTATATACAGGAGTCTTATGGCTTGAGGGTAGAAGTCAGTCAGTGTTCCTAGACCGAGGCAGTCAGTCAGTCAGTCAGTGTTCCTGGACCGAGGCAGGCAGACAGTCAGTCAGAGGTGCAGGTGTCAAAGCACGTAGACACGTAGGCAAGCTTTGGCTAATAGGAGGATCCATCTATAGAAGAAACATTCACTCCATCAAGGGCTCTGTATGACGCGCAATTAGTCCACACAATACAGATCTAGGATCTTAATTTGAGCCAGTTTGCTACAGCAAGAAAATATATATATTTTTAAAATTATTATGTTGATTATAATTATTAGAGATTTTTGTAGGGTTTCGTACATTTTTGGTACAGGAAAATGAAGTCTGGAATTTCAAAGTGGAAATCACAAACTTCAGAAGCCTTTTTTAACCTCAAATACACTACATTTCCTTTATTCCAGGAAAGATCTCCTGCAACAGTGTGATCAAATTAAGATCTTACATCTGTATTAACATAGGGATCAGACCAGCGTTTTCATAGGGAGTATAACTCCATGTTCAAGTTCGTTCACATCAAAGTACCAGTGTCAATCTTCCTACTGCTAGTGTAATTGCCTCCGGTTGTTGACTATTTCATGTGACTAGAATCAGTCCTAAGGCTGAACTTGATCGCTACAATGGTACACACATTTTATAGCTCGCATTAACCAGGTTTCCTTGATAGATAAAATAAGCAAATAACTGGTTTGGTGATGGAGTGAAACCAGGATAACAAATGGGCCCTTTCTGATAACAACCCCCCTGTGAGACACCCTGGCATGAGAGACAGACAGAGAGATATGTTGAGGAGAGAGGCAGAGCTGAAACAGCCCACTCCCAGTGGAAAAGCTCCATGCCCCACACAAGGATGGATTGGGGAGATTTGTAATAGTCCTGCTGCTTTTGACAAAGTGACCCAGTGAGACCTTCATCCTCATTGCCTCAGTGAAAAGGGCATCGGCAGTCGAGCTGTAGCTGAGATAAGTGGGGATCTGTCGTTTTGGGCTGCTCTGTTATAAATGGCTGCCACCTCAATCACGTGAGACAAGAGCGCTATCTCCCCTGACAACCTCTTTCTGACTTGACATGCAAAAATCTAATTGATACAAGGAGAGGGGAGGAGAAGGGGAGAGAGATTGAGGAGATATAGCTTTGGGGGAAGTTTTTTCTTTACATCAAAGTTGAAAAGCTGTCTGTGGCAGGAAGAGATAATTTCAAGATTGAGGCCTCTTACACCCATTTCTATCTGCACAGTGACCACAGATGGAACCTGTAGGCTGTTGTACCACCCACTGTACAAATTCCATGACAATACCTGCATGCTGACAGTACCATAGCCTTTGGATATCATTTACAGGGTCATAAATTCATGCGTTTTGAATACCATAAGCCATTATAAGAGTTGCTGTTTTTCACCACTTAGTGACCTGCGTGTGCCGTGGGTACGGGAGAAGAGGTTTATATTCCAGGATGAGGGTAAAGAGATTATACAACCTTGACTGTGTGTTTTATGTGGGTGTTGCTATGGACAAGCGCAGTACTTTGTTGATCAGAGTGTGTCTGAAATAGCAGAGTTGGTTGACAGAGGAGGTTGGCTGAGGAGATAGAGGAGTGTGGGTTGAAAAGAGCCATCTATCTGTTCTTTTATCTCTCTCTGTGGCTTTCACTTAATAATGTACTTATTGGGACTTTTCTACTGCCTAAATATTCACTTTTTTCTTCTTGAGTCCAATCTTGTCGAGTTAGATGAGCAAGTTGGTCATACAATGCTTGTGTTTTCGACCACTTCTGAGTTGAAGTAGCTTTCTTTGTGCCGACTTGGAAATTGGAAATACTGTTTAACGTATCTTATTAAACAAAGATACAAAATGAAAGCATTCCCTCTTGAACATACCAAGTGATTAAACTTAATCTCTTTGAAATCTACACAGCTTAATCTTGTACAAAGATACACTGACTGCTGGCGAAGCCCTAGAAGACCAAAGTGTGAAGAAAGCGATCAGAAGGATAAAAGTGAGTGAGAGAAACTGAGAGAAAAAATGAGTACATGTGGTGAAGGGCGTATGATAGAGGTCAAACTCAGCCCCATGTGCACCTGGTCCCCCTAGCGAGGCCATTTGCTGTCACCTCCACTGCTGCTCTCCACCACCAAGACACACCTCTCTGCATTCAATCCATTCAGGAAACGCTGTGCCCTTCCCACCAACACCCTGATGTTTAATTCATTCTCCAACACCCGGAGGACACTCATAACAAAAACAGGAAAAAGGGAGAAGAGAAAAAGAAGGAGAAAAAAGAAATTAGAAAAAGACTGAAACGTCAGATTTGTAATTCCCATTTGTGGACGTGAACGGAATGAGGGGCCCAACACAGAACAAAAGAGAATACGTTGTTTGATGGGGACAAAGGACAAAGAGGAGAAAACAAACAAATCAAGAACCCCTCCACCCCACCCCACCGCCACCCCTCCTCTCCTTCGCCTCTTTTGTTTGACTCAAGGTTTGTGGAGTGGATGGGGCATGGAGATGCCTGCCGGGGGTGGGGGGTTGCTTTGCTCGGCACCTCTCAACGTGCTCTCTCTTAATCAGAGGTTGATTAAGCACACTTTGAGAAGCATGGATTATGGGGCTCCCCTCGGACCGAGCTAAATTGGTCGGAAGGGAAGGAAGGCAGAGCGTGTATCGCAGCCAGGGGAACTTTTGATGTGTCAGTCAGTGCGTCTGGCATGGTTTGCTTTTATTGACCTCCCCAGCCTTGATTTGTGACAGATTCCCCGGTGCTGGGGTGAGAAAGGAAGGGAGGTGGGAAAGGTTAAAAAAGATTGAGCTGCTGTGCAAGAAAAGAATCCCCCAAATTCTGCTGACCCAATGGAATGGTCCCAAGCGTAGCACGGCATGCACTGCATAAAAACCATTAACAAAGCATCAGCAGCCGAGCCAAACGATTGGCTTGATTGATACTAAAGACATTTCCCACCGAGCCTCTACGTTTTGAATCAGAGAACACAATGTAAACAGCAGGTTTCACTCACAGATATTGTCTCTCATCTACCGTTAATGTGTTGAAGAAAGTGCCTTTGCATAGGTTTCAACATCCGTACCCATTTCTAGACAGCGTGTGTCGTTTATGGATTCATGGATACTAATAGTATGATGCTTTCTTCCCGTGTGCTGTGCTCTGACTGGTTTGTAACCCCTTCAGAAAGGGTAGGCATTATTCATGTTGCGCTGGTAGCAGCACTGTTAATGTAATGAGTCAGGCTGTTAATGTGATCTCGCCTCAGACACAAAGGGTCAACCTGAGACCCTGGCTGGCGCAGACCGAGACCTCTGCGCCCTACATAACAACGATGGGACGTGTCATAGCTGATTTATATTGCCCTTGAACCTGCCAATAATAAGACCTTGTGGGCTTGCCTTTAAAAGAAGCCTGCAAAAGAGAGCACTGGCAGCCAGGGAGATAACATGAACGCTGTGTTCCCACCTATTGAAAGCCTGGCGCGGTACAGCTGAAGGCTTTTAAAGGCACCCATGTAATCTAAATGTGTCATTTCTCTCACACAGCACAGCACAGCGCTGGGATGCATTGATATCAGATAGCCCTGAGATGAATCTGACTTGACCTGTGAACATCAGAGTCGATGGCTTCGCATTGCTACACAGGCATGAGAGGAATCAGCAATGGGTTCTAGGAGATAGGCATCGACACAAATTCAACTAGGCACAACACACCATTTTCGATAACATACTGTAGGTACAGAACATATAGATTTAATAATACAGAGATACGCATTAATGTCATTTCCAACTGTCAAGTCTCTCCAGACAGGATGTCAATCAGTCTGCTTATCATTTTGCCACCATTTTATTTACATCACAGAACATAGCTGCACAGACACCCTATCCATCCCTGAACACAACGCCATGGTAACTGGAGGAGGGAGATGCACTGTTTTTTTTTGAAGCAGCCTTATTAACTCAACCCACTTGCCCATGTAATTAAAGTGTGCTTACAGTGCAGCTAATATTCACTATGTAACCTGCGAAGGCACACAATAATTATGTGGGGCGTGACTGACAGAGATCAGGCAAAACAAACAAAGCGGGCCAGCCATCAGTCAAGTCAGTGTTGGGCCAGGTTAATAAGGATGCTCCTGCAGCTCCGTTAGATGAAGTCTGGGACTCATTCCTAGCTAATCCAATTACAGTTTGATTTTAAGGAGCTTTTTTACAACGTCACTGTCACAGACCATTTAAAATAGTCCCACTCCGGACCTTTATGAAGCTATCCTAAGCGGACAGTATTAACAAGGTAAAGAAAGTCCTTCACGAGAACTCAACGAAACCTTGAGAGGAACCAGACTCATTGACATGGGCAAATACCAAATTAGAGGACATTTGACTTGTCTGGCCAGTGCAAATTGTGACTATATTAGAGTTGGATGGGTACAGTCCAGCTCCCTTTGTCCCGGGGTCTGGGAGGCAGACAGGAAAACTCTTGGTTTAATGGGAGAATCCCACATGTAGTGGAGTGGACCTGTGATCGATTGGGATCTGAAGTGGCTTAGCTGTGCCTCTGTGTGTCAATAGCGTCACCTTCTCCCTCACCTCTCTGATAAACCGTAGGCTCCTACTCCACATATACACCAGGCTGTGGACACACAAACTGTCTGCATGCTGAGCCATCCCTGAGTTATCCGTCTCTAAATGCACCAAATGCAGGAGTCCAGACTCTGAGGGGTTAAGTGTTGAATTGAGGAGACATTAGAATGCACTTCACAGCACCCTGGCACGGTAGATTGAAACAAGGATTTAATTGGCTCCATATCAGGGTTAGATAGTGCCGTTGTTGACTTTTGATAGAAAAACAAGGTGACTGATATTACGGAGATAAGCAAAAATCCCAACTCAATCACATCAATATGTTTCTAAGGCGTGTACAGGTGGCTCACCTTGCAACCAATGACAGTGGTGCTCGCTGAAAAGATAGGCATCGGAGGTTGTGTCTTGTGTCTGCATTGCCACACGTTTATTGCTGTGTGTGTGCATGTCAATTTCTCTGACAATCATCACAGTGCAGTTGTTTCAACATGATCTTGGCACAGAGGTCATGGGATTCAAAGGCATACATTTTAGTTGCTCTAGTTCCTGCTTCCTCACAGAGCATTACAGGAAGCCCCATCAAAAGGGTCACCTTTGAGCAGTGCTTTATGGGTATTTGTTTCATAAGCAACTGTATTACTTCACCCATACACTATAACTGTGAAAGCTGTTAGGATATAATTCCACACACATGTATCTATGAAATTGTACTCATTGAGGTATTCATTTTTAAAATATATTTTTTTTATCTATTTTGTTTAAGAGGACCCATTTCTAAGGGATTTGGCCTAACAATGGAAGGCCTAAACACTTAGTGGCAGCAGGACATGTGCATTACAGGTGAAGCCCTTTCTTTGTGTGGCGAAACCTCAGACTGGGTGAACACACTGGTGTTGACACTGTCTCTCTTTGTATGAGCCCATTATCTTGTGCCCCGCAGTTTGCTTCATTCATTCCAAAATGCCACTCTTCGCATATGAGAGCATATCAGTCTCCATGGAAACTCATTTTACCAATACTTTGTTGGCACCAAATGACCCTGCTCTCATACTTACCATCACAGCTCTTTGCATGGAGGTGGCCTGTTTTCATTTGGAGATTAAACATTTTAAGGCAAATGGCTTGCTAGCTGTGATACTGAATTCAGAGGTGGAAAATGTAGAAAGCCCAATGTGATGTACTCATAGCCATTTCCAGAGGTTTTCAGAAAGCAGGCTCACTGAACTGTTTCTATTGAGGCCATTTTGTTGGTCATATACCTTCCATTCAATCTGTCAGATGGCTTGACTTACAAATAATCTTCTGTTAAAGGGTTATTTGTTTGGACATGTGGAATCTCACTGTACTCTAATCACATATCTAACTTTAATATCATATCCATAACCACCTTAGTAAGTTACCTCACTGATTTGTTTAACTGCTGAAAATGCTTAACATACTCAGTGCATATTGCCAAATTTACAATGTTTTTCATAAGTGAGTTTTTTACATTTTAATGACTGACACAACCAACGATGGCAGTAGCACAGTGCACGGACATAACATGCAAATCTGTATGCTCTATTTTTACGCTACTATCCTTAGCTATTTCTGTAGTTATGTATTGACCAGGATCAGTTTCAGGAAGTATTGGCTGTGGATCAATGAGGCCACAGGATTCTCTTTGGAATATTTACACTTGTGTCTTTCTCTGCAAGGCCCACAGATAATTGGTTGAAGGGAGAGTCCAGGAAGGTCAGCCAAGAAAGCAGCCGTAGGTGCCAGCGTGAAATCTACAGGAACTACAATTACTTCAACAGTGAGCCGCTGGAACAAGGTGAATGACAGGTAGGAAATAATTCATATGAATTACCTGCTGTATTATGAATAACCACCTGCTGAGAGGACATAGCACGGTCAGTTATAAGCCAAATTGGTTTTCAATAGTCCTTTTTTTGTCATTTGTTGGCAATTACCCTAGTTCTCGTGATAATATAGTTACAAATGAACCTCCGAGAACATTTCTTCCTTATGGCTTTTTGGGAGGGACAAGGTTGAAGTTGGCATGCAAGTGATCACACAATTCTAGTTTGGTTACTCCTCTGTCCTCTGCTATTTTAACTTATTCTATTGAAGCTGATGCTTACCTTTTTCCAAGCCAGCTCTCTCCTATTAATAATGAATTATAAATTAACCAAAAAAACATACAGTATATAGCTTACATTTTATACTTGACTGTGACACACACTACTACTGTAAGTTATTCTATAAGAAATCCTCCCATCCCAGAGATCACTTATCACATTCCGTTTTTTGGGGCGGTAAATATCTGACCTTGCAGTGTAGAGACATAAAGTCTGTCACTCAAACAATTATGACTTCTTTGTTTCCTTCTGGATATCATTCTCAAGAGGAGACTCAAGCAGTCTGAGTACTTAAACCTGGTGATTCAGTGCTCCTAGTGGAATGGTTGTCTCTCCCCATCTCCAAATCCTAGACTGGTTGCCTCAGGATACAGAGGATGGGGAGAAAAAGCCTAATTGGTGCTGAATGAAGTGTGGACCATTAATGGATGGTAATAATAGTTGAGATTTTACGACTCCCTCCACATTAGGCCTTTAAGAGAGTTTCACCTGTAGAAAAGGACACCTCATACTTTCTGCTATCTCTTCCTGTCAAGGTGTTACAGTGTATGATAAAGGACAAGAGGGAGGAAACTTCCGATAAGGCCATGACAAACAGCAACACCTGATATAAAGCTGTGGTGTATGTATTACCCAGATAGATGGAAGCTGAACAGTATCATTCAGGAAGGACAAGTTATTCATGAATGATTATTATGATTATAATTCCTTTGTGGTTGCTATGACTGCCAGTGGTGAACAGCAGGGGTTGAACGTGGAATGGCTAGCTGGTGTAATGTAATCACATATGTGGTCTCACGTCCCCTTGCACGGTGTTGACCACAACATTCGGTGCGATCAGACCTTTTCTACTGGAATATGATGAAGGCTCCACACTGTTTGCATTTCAGTTGATGAGGAAATGTCAGAGCATTTCAAAGATGGCTTCTGTTTAACCATGTCTAATAACCCTCTGCATAGGAAAGCCTTTGAAACACTTACCATGTCCAGAGACATTGCATGATTGTGTTGGAATTTAGAAGAGAAAAGGAGGATTTAAGAAAATAGAATACTTTGATGAATGTGTTCTGTCTTATAAAACAATTTGGGAAACATCTTTGGTGCAACACTAGATGACATAAAAGGGTCTCAGAGCTACAGTAAAAAGTCTATAGTAGCTAGAAACTAAATGGTGAAAACACTCTTAACAGTAGGGAAACAACGCAACACATGGACCTAAGGAATTGTTGATTCAACAAAGGTAAAAACCGTCATTACAATACAATATTATTTCAAAGTCTAGGGTTAAATTATTTAATTGCAATTTCTCGCTTGATAAATACTCTCTTCTCAGTCCAGATGTGACCAATTTGAGACAGACAGGGCACATTTGCTTGGGAGTGTAATAGGTTTCTATGTCAACTAGAAGTCCTTTTAAATCAGAGGATTCAAGTATTTTCACCTCATTTGATCAATGTATTTCATTTGAATCCTATCATTTCTCATGCACCACCATTCACAGTGAAGTTTCACTCTATGGTAATTTTTCTGTGTGAACTGGAGATCAGAGATGGTTGATTGTGGAGGGCCCTTGTCCAGCCATATTTCACAGTCCTCTGAAGGAGTAACTCCAGCACCCTGTAAGGTGACTTCTCATTATACTTCAACTTCATGTTATTAACTTCCTGTTAACAATGCAGGATGGATAGCAGCAGTGGCACCCCGAGGGCCCTGGCTAATGTCTCCTGTAGTATGTCTAGTGCCACAAGCCTATATATCTCACTTCTCAATTAGAAATGTCTGAAAAGGGAAATTAACATAGACTGCATCATAAAAGGCCTGACAACAGAGCTAATACAATTACAATAGAGTGATTAAAAAATATGAAAAAGGTGATGTATTACATTGATCATAAATGCATTCCCAATTCCTTTAATTGAACAGTACGCTATAATGTTATAGTTAAAATATGTCCTATTAGTGTTTGGATCATGCATGCATAAGAATTAATTATTGAATAATTGTTAGTGTATTTCAACAGTGGCAAGGCTGTGAAGGATGATTTATTTTCTTCAGTGGCTGTCCAGAGATAGGGCTTAATTACAGCCTTATCTCCTCGCTTTAATCCGCTTTTTGGAGTCTCCCCCGCCCACTCACACCATCTAGTCGATATCATCAGACTGCTGGCAGAGCCACAGAGAGAAAGTGATCCCCATTTCTCTGTCACATTAAGGGTCATTCATGGAGTCTCCGCCTCAGACCTGACTTAGAGCACGATGTGGAAGAGCTAAGAAGAATGGTCTGTATAGAATACGACCCTCATATATCAGGTCAGAGCTCCCTGGCACATACACACTAGTATACTCTTTGTCAACGGATTAGACTTCAACAATGTGTTACTATAACGCTATCAGAAAATTGTCTCAGTTCTTTGCCAAAAGCAATTTTTATGGACATAGCGAACACTAGCTGTGTGATGTTTTGAAGGTGTGTTCATATTCTGATGCTTTCCGGTAGTGCTATACTTCCATATTGCCAAAAAGGGTTTGTCAGTTTGATTAGGACTATGATAAAAGAGGCAATGTTGTTGAAATTGCTCCGTTTCCTTCATTTGCATGTAATTCAATCAATCCATTGAAACAGCGGGGGATGAAACGGCTAAATTCTGTACACCGAATACAACATGCCAACTGCTGATCTTGTAGTGATGGTAATAGCACTGTCAAGTTTGACAATTCCGAGAAAGCAATACTGTTATTCCCCATATTCATTTTTCAAAATCTAATTTTACTTTCATTTCTTCACCAACACAGAGCTGTCAAGCTGAACATGTAATTCAATGAGCGTCAGCCGTTGGCTTGATCATTTCTTAATTTTATTTTTAATGTTGCATATACCATTCAAAATGACTTCAGTTTGAGGATACGTAAATCATTTGGTGCTTCTATTGGACTTGACTGTGGTTTACAGTAATGGCTGTGTCCAGGCTATATTCATCCAGTGTTATGTATGCCAGTGTTGTGTAGTCTCCCTAAAGACTTGGGGGAGAGGGGAACATTTGATCGGAGAGTGATGTGTACTGCAATGCCTGAGACTATGGCCCTCTTTATTCAGAGTTGCGGCCGAAATGGGCTGTCAAAATGGAGGAAATTGAAACCAGTCAATATTGCACATCTCAGGCTGCTGAAGCATTGTGAGAGCACCCTATCTTAAATTGCCAACAGCAGTCAAAGCCAGAGCAGATATCAACACAAGGGCACACACATGCATTCACACACACACACACACACACACACACACACACACACACACACACACACACACACACAAAGCCCTCCCCCAATGCCAAATGCCTCATATCTGTTGGAACCTCCACAGAGAATGGCATCTGAAAAACATGCTTAAGCCAAGGTCGTTCCTTCCTATGTTAGAAAGAAACAGCAAACTAATGCCTGCATCTGTCTGGCAGTCATTAAGTCCCTTGGACCAATCACTCTGTGAGAGCTGAGATCATTTTAATGAGAGGAGGTGAGTAGTGGTTTCTCCTCTCAGCTTTCAGCCCTCAGTGGAGCACTATGAAAAGAGCTTTCCAGGCAAACAGTTTGCTGTTCTCAGGATTTGGAGGGACCTTTTTAATCCCAACCACCTTGTTAAATAGCGGTATTTGAAGCCTGTTTCTTAATCAAATCTCAGTACAAATAGGATCATCTCCCGTCTTTCTCAGCCTTTCCCTGTGCGGAGTGGGAATTATAGGTGTTCTAGTGGTACTCCTGTTGGTTGTTTTATCTGAGACGTTTGAACAACACTTCAGCTGTTTCCAAGCAGGCTGCGGTACACTACAGTAATTTTCATCAACTCGCTTGTTCAGGTAATATTCCTCCAGGAACACTGATCTCAGGGCTTATCTTGTTAAGAGCCCCCCTGCCATCTTAAATAAATGACTGGCTGGCGGAGACTGGGCCCAGCTTTTAGGAACATTATTGGGGATGAGAGAATGACACTAATTAGACTCATTGACGTATTTAAAAATCAAGCTCGGTACATTCGCTTGTTTGAATTTGCTTGTTTGAATCAAAAGCTGGATTGGTGCTCAATTGCAGAGTATAAAGTATAATCTTCTAGTTTGAAATAACATAGAGAATCAACAAAAATGTGTCATAATATTAGGTATATCGAAAACACTTTGGATGGAATTTTATCATGACACAATGCATTTCAAAGCACACAAAAAGTAAACAATATACACTGCTCAAAAAAATAAAGGGAACACTTAAACAACACAATGTAACTCCAAGTCAATCACACTTCTGTGAAATCAAACTGTCCACTTAGGAAGCAACACTGATTGACAATAAATTTCACATGCTGTTGTGCAAATGGAATAGACAACAGGTGGAAATTATAGGCAATTAGCAAGACACCCCCAATAAAGGAGTGGTTCTGAATGTCAGACGGTTGCTAGGAGTGTTGGTAGGAGTCAGGCGCAGAGAGCAGAGGTACGGAACTTTGTGTTTATTTAAACAAAAACACAACACGATCGACGCCAACACAAACGGCGTGGAAAAAATGCCAAGTGCCCAAAACAGGTGCACAGCATGCATACAATATTACAGTAGTAAATCGCCAGCACATCCAACTACAAAAACAACCTGATGCTAAAATAATCCCGCACAACACTGGGTGGGCTAACCAGGCTTAAATAACCAAAATCAAAAGACCAAATGAGGAACAGGTGCAAACAATAAGACATACCAAACGAAAAGGAAAAAGGGATCAGTGGCGGCTAGTAGGTCGGTGACGACGACCGCCGAGCGCCGCCCGAGCAGGCAGGGGAGCCACCTTCGGTGGGATTCGTGACAGTACCCCCCTCCTGACGCGTGGCTCCCGCAGCGCGCCGCCACCGACCTCGAGGGCGACCCGGAGGACGAGGCGCAGGGCGATCCCCATGAAAGCGGTGGAACTCCCTCAGTAGTGGGGGGTCCAAAATGTCCCTCCTGGGTACCCAGCACCTCTCCTCCGTGCCGTACCCCTCCCAGTCGACGAGGTACTGTAGGCCCCCCCCCCCGAAGTCTGGAGTCCAGAATGCCGCGTATCTTATACGCCGGGGACCCCCCAATGTCCAGCGGGGGGGGAGGAACCTCCGGCACCTCACCTTCCTGCATGGGACCAGCCACCACCGGCCTGAGGAGAGACACATGAAACGAGGGGTTAATACGGTAGTAAGATGGAAGTTGTAACCGGTAACACACCTCGTTTATCCTCCTCAGGACTTTAAACGGCCCTACACACTGCGGGCCCAGCTTCCGGCAGGGCAAGCGGAGGGGCAGGTTTCTAGCCGAGAGCCAGACTCGATCCCCTGGTGCAAACACAGGGGTCTCACTGCGGTGCTGGTCAGCGCTCTTCTTCTGCCGTCCACTCGCCTTTGTGAGTGCGTCTTGGACGGCTCTCCAGGTGTCCTTCGAGCGCTGCACCCAATCCTCCACCGCAGGAGCCTCGGTCTGGCTCTGGTGCCATGGAGCCAGGACCGGCTGGTAGCCCAACACGCACTGGAACGGTGACATGTTGGTTGATGAGTGCCGTAGAGAATTTTGGGCTATTTCTGCCCATGGCACGTATCTCGCCCATTCTCTGGGCCGGTCCTGGCAATACGTCCTTAGAAACCTACCCACCCTTGGTTCACCCTCTCCACCTGCCCATTACTCTCGGGGTGGAAACCCGAGGTCAGGCTGACCGAGACCCCCAAACGTTCCATGAACGCCCTCCAAACTCTGGACGTGAACTGGGGACCCCATTCAGAAACGATGTCCTTGGGCACCCCGTAGTGCCGGAAGACATGGGTAAACAGGGCCTCCGCAGTCTGCAGAGCCGTAGGGAGACCGGGCAACGGGATGAGACGACAGGACTTCGAGAACCGATCCACAACGACCAGGATAGTGGTGTTCCCCTGAGATACGGGAAGGTCAGTGAGGAAGTCCACTGACAAGTGTGACCACGGCCGCTGTGGAACGGGGAGGGGTGTAATTTCCCTCTAGGCAGGTGTCGAGGAGCCTTGCTCTGAGCGCACACCGAGCAGGAGGAAACATAAAACCGCACGTCCTTACCCAAGGTGGGCCACCAGTACTTCCCCCTCAGGTTCCGCACTGTCCTCTCGATCCCAGGGTGACCCGAAGAAGGGAAATTATGGGCCCATCGAATCAATCGATCACGGAGACCAAGCGGTACGTACTGAACACCTGCCGGACACTGCGATGGTGCAGGTTCCGACCGCAACGCCCGCTCGATCTCCGCGTCCAACTCCCATACCACCGGAGCTACCAAACACGACGCCGGAAGAATGGGAGCCGGATCGATGGCCCTCTCCTCGGTGTCATATAGGCGGGACAGTGCGTCGGCCTTCGTGTTCTGTGAACCTGGCCGATAAGAGATCGTGAACCGGAAACGGGTAAAGAACATGGCCTCCAGCATGACCGGTTTGGCAGTGGGTCAGTCATGGTGTGGGGTGGCATTTCTTTGGGGGGCCGCACAGCCCTCCATGTGCTCGCCAGAGGTAGCCTGACTGCCATTAGGTACCGAGATGAGATCCTCAGACCCCTTGTGAGACCATATGCTGGTGCGGTTGGCCCTGGGTTCCTCCTAATGCAAGACAATGCTAGACCTCATGTGGCTGGAGTGTGTCAGCAGTTCCTGCAAGAGGAAGGCATTGACGCTATGGACTGGCCCGCCCGTTCCCCAAACCTGAATCCAATTGAGCACATCTGGGACATCATGTCTCGCTCCATCCACCAATGCCACGTTGCACCACAGACTGTCCAGGAGTTGGCGGATGCTTTAGTCCAGGTCTGGGAGGAGATCCCTCAGGAGACCATCCGCCACCTCATCAGGAGCATGCCCAGGCGTTGTAGGGAGGTCATACAGGCACGTGGAGGCCACACACACTACTGAGCCTCATTTTGACTTGTTTTAAGGACATTACATCAAAGTTGGATCAGCCTGTAGTGTGGTTTTCCACTTTAATTTTGAGTGTGACTCCAAATCCAGACCTCCATGGGTTGATAAATTGGATTTCCATTGATTATTTTTGTGTGATTTTGTTGTCAGCACATTCAACTATGTAAAGAAAAAAGTATTTAATAAGATTATTTATTTCATTCAGATCTAGGATGTGTTGTTTAAGTGTTCCCTTTATTTTTTTGAGCAGTATATTTACCTGCACAGGGACACAATAGGAAGCAGCTTCTGAGATGCAGCTTCTGAGATGGGTAGGCACAATGTGGTTTACACCTGCAGTGCAGCGTAGACATGAGACAAAACAGTAGAGTGAAGAGGAAGCACTCCCCCATCCACATCAACGTGGCCGCAGTGGAGCGGGTCAAAAGCTTCAAAGGTTCCTTGGCATGCACATCACTGATGACCTGAAATGGTGCCATCACCTTGGGGAAGAAGGCGCAACACTGCCTCTTCAACCTCACGCAGTTGAATAAATTCTGCACGGCCCCTAACACCCTCACAAACTTCTATAGATGCACCATTGAGAACATTCTGTCAGGCTGCATCACCGGCTGGTACGGCAACTGTAAGGCCCTCAACCGCATCACCGAGGGCACGCTGCCTGCCGTCCAGGACATTTATTGCACTCAGTGTCAAAGGAAGGTCAAGAAGATCAGCAAGGACCTCAGCCACCTGAGCCACGGTCTATTTACTATGCTACCATCTAGCAGACAGAGACGGTACAGGTGCATCAGAGCCGGGACCAAGACACCGAGAAACAGCTTCTATCACGAGGCCATCAGACTGTTGAACAGCCATCACTAGCCAGCTACTTGCCCGGTACTCAGCCCTGATCCTTGAGACTAATGCCCCATGTATGTACAGTCCATTTGGAAAGTATTCAGACCCCTTCACTTTTTCCATATTTTGTTACGTTACAGCCTTATTCTAAAATGGATAAAATAGTTTTTTACTCATCAATCTACCCCCTAATGACAAAGCAAAAACAGGTTTTAGAAATGTTTGCAAATGTTTGCAAAAAACGGAAATATCACATTTACATAAGTATTCAGACCCTTTACTCAGTACTTTGTTGAAGCACCTTTGGCAGCGATTACAGCCTCGAGTCTTCTTGGGTATATTGCTACAAGCTTGACACACCTGTATTTGGGGAGTTTCTACCATTCTTCTCTGCAGATCCTCTCAAGCTCTGTCAGGTGGGATGGGGAGCGTCGCTGCACAGCAATTTTCAGGTCTCTCCAGAGATCGGGTTCAAGTCTAGGCTCTCGCTGGGCCACTCAAGGACATTCAGAGACTTGTCCCGAAGCCACTTCTGCATTGTCTTGGCTGTGTGCTTAGGGTCATTGTCCTGTTGGAAGGTGAACTTTTGCCCCAGTCTGAGGTCCTGAGCACTCTGGAGCAGGTTTTCATCAAGGATCTCACTGTACTTTGCTCCGTTCACCTTTCCCTCGATCCTGACTAGTCTCCCAGTCCCTGCCGCTGAAAAACATCCCCACATTCACAGTAGGGATGGTGCCAGGTTTCCTCCAGAAGTGAAGCTTGGCATTCAGGCCAAAGAGTTCAATCTTGATTTTTATCAGACCAGAGAATCTTGTTTCTCATGGTCTTAGAGTCCTTTAGGTGCTTTTTGGTAAACTCCAAGCGGGCTGTCATGTGCCTTTTATTGAGGAGTGGCTTCCGTCTGGCCACTCTACCATTGAGGCCTGATTGATATAGTGCTGCAGAGATGGTTGTCCTTCTGGAAGGTTCTCCTATCTTCATAGAGGAACTCTGGAGCTCTGTCTCGATTGGTCAGTTTGGCCAGGCGGCCAGCTTTAGCAAGAGTCTTGGTGGTTTCAAACTTATTATATTTAAGAATGATGGAGCGAAACGTCAATATAGGGACAAAGTGGAGTCGCAATTCAACGACTCAGACACGAGACGTATGTGGCAGGGTCTACAGGCAATCACAGACTACAAAAAGAAAACCAGCCACGTCACAAACACTGACGTCTTGCTTCCAGACAAACAAAACACATTCTTTGCCCGCTTTGAGGATAATACAGTGCCACCGATGCGGCCCGCTACCAAGGACTGCGCCCCCCCCCCTTTCTCCATGGCCAACGTGAGTAAGATATTTAAACGTGTTAACCCTCGCAAGGCTGCCAGCCCAGATGGCATCCCTAGCTGCGTCCTCAGAGCATGCGCAGACCAGCTGGCTGGTGTGTTTACGGACATATGCAATCTCTCCCTATCCCAGTGTGCTGCCCCCACATGCTTCAAGATGGCCACCAATGTTCCTGTACCCAAGAAGGTAAAGGTAACTGAACGGAATGGCTATCGCCCCGTGGCACTCACTTCTGTCATCATGAAGTGCTTTGAGAGACTAGTCAAGGATCATATCACCTACACCTTACCTGTCACCCTAGACGCACTGCAATTTGCATACCGCCCCAATAGGTCCCCAGACGATGCAATCACCTACACACTGCACACTGCCCTATCCCATCTGGACAAGGGGAATACCTATGTAAGAATGCTGTTCATTGACTACAGCTCAGCATTCAACACCGTAGTACCCTCCAAGCTCATCATTAAGCTTGAGGCCCCAGGTCTCAACCCCGCCCTGTGCGTTTGGGTCCTGGACTCCCTGACGGGCCGCCCCCAGGTGGTGAAGGTAGGAAAACAACATCTCCACTTCGCTGATCCTCAACACTGGGGCCCCACAGGGGTGCATGCTCAGCCCCCTCCTGTACTCCCTGTTCACCCATGACTGCATGGCCATGCACACCTCCAATTTGATCATCAAGTTTGCAAACGACACAACAGTAGTAGGCTTGATCACCAACAACGATGAGACAGCCTATAGGGAGGAGGTGAGGGCACTCAGAGTGTGGTGTCAGGAAAACAACCTCTCACTTTATGTCAACAAAACAAAAGAGATGATCGATGACTTCAGGAAACAACAGAGAGAGCACCCCCCTATCCACATCGATGGGGCAGCAGTGGAGAAGGTGGAAAGTTTCAAGTTCTTCGGTGTACATCTCACAGACAAACTGAAATGGTCCTCCCACACAGACAGCGTGGTGAAGAAGGAGCAACAGAGCCTCTTCAACCTCAGGAGGCTGAAGAAATTTGGCTTGTCACCTAAAACCCTCACAAACTTCTACTTGAGAGCATCCTGTCGGGCTGTATCACCGCCTGGTACGGCAACTGCACCGCCCACAACCGCAGGGCTCTCCAGAGGGTGGTGCAGTCTGCACAACGCATCACCGGGGGCAAACTACCTGACCTCCAGGACAACTACAGCACCCGATGTCACAGGAAGGCCAAAAAGATCATCAAGGACAACAACCACCAACCGCCACTGCCTGTTCAGCCCGCTACCATCCAGAAGGCGAGGTCAGTACAGGTGCATCAAAGCTGGGACCGAGAGACAAAAAAATAGCTTCTATCTCAAGGCCATCAGACTGTTAAACAGCCATCACTAACACAGAAAGGATGCTGCCTACATATAGTCTTGAAATCATTGGCCACTCTAACAAATGGATCACTAGTTACTTTATTAATGTCACTTTAATAATGATGTTTACATATCTTGCACTACTCATCCCAAATGTATATACTGTATTTTATACCATCTACTGCATCTCGTCTATGCCGGTCGGTCATGACCCATCCATATATTTATATGTACATATTCGTATTCCACCCCTTTTACTTAGATATATGTGTATTAAGTAGTTGTTGTGGAATTGTTAGATTACTTGTTAGATATTGCTGCACTGTCGGAACTATTAGAGGCACAAGCATTTCGAAACACTCGCAATAACATCTGCTTACCATGTGTATGTGACCAATAACATTTGATTTGGAGGCCACTGTGTTCTTGGGGACCTTCAATGCTGCAGACATTTTTTGGTACCCTTCCCCAGATCTGTGCCTTAACACAATCCTGTCTCGGAGCTCTACGGACAATTCCTTCGACCTCATGGCTTGGTTTTTGCTCTGACATGCACTGTCAACTGTGGGACCTTATATAGACAGGTGTGTGCCTTTACAAATCATGTCCAATCAATTCAATTTACCACAGGTGGACCCCAATCAAGTTGTAGAAACATCTCAAGGATGATCAATGGAAACAGGATGCACCTGAACTAAATTTCAAGTCTCATAGCAAATGGTATAAGTGAATACTAATGTAAATAAGGTATTTCTGTTTTTTTATTTAATGCTTTTGCTAAAATGTATAAAAAAAACTGTTTTTGCTTTGTTATTATGTGGTATTGTGTGTAGAATGAAGAGGATTTTTAAAAATGTAATACATTTTAGAAAAAGTCTGTAACATAACAAAATACGGAAAAGGGGAAGGGGTCTGAATACTTTCTGAAGGCACTTTAGATTCATTGTATGCTGTTCACCTCATATTCTCTTTATATACTGTTGTTTACGCACTGTGTATGTACAGTACATACTGTATTCTGGACATAGTTCATCCCAAAATATCTACTACTGTACATTCCATTTTCCTTCCAAATGATATACTGTCTACACAGCACCAATGTTCCCTCTAAGCTGCGCATGTGGCTGCTGCATACCTCCTCCAGGACTGCCTTGCAGAAGAAATGCCATGCTGTGCAGAGACGCAAGAGATTGAACTTCACTGAGTTTGCCCCATTAGTTTGCACTATATAGATCAATGTTTTTTATGTGACCTAATCAACATTTTACCAGCCCCTTTTCAATGCAACAAAACATTTCTAACTTTGCAAGACTGAGCCTGTGATTTTGTTGTAGGTAGAACCAGAACGCAACGGAGTAGAATTGTATTGGCTGAGGTTGCCCATGAGCGGTCTTTCAATCCCCCCTGAGTGAATGTGCTTTTCAGATCAGTTTAGATCAGCAGAGTTATTAATAACTCGCAAGTTAGCGAGTTATTAGCCCAGTTATAGATACGTATAGGTCAGCAATGGGAAGTTACTGCTTCCTACAAGAGCACAAAACGTGTAGGCAACATTTCTTTGAAATCACTCAGGTAAAAAGCTTATGAATTAATTAAAGGTGCAGTGTTGTATTTTGAGACAGTCTTGAATATGCAAATAAGCCAATAGTCAGAGAGGTAGTCGACATTGTCTAATTCTCTGTATGGCAATAATAATACATTTTATTTTTAAAGTGGTTTCTTGCATCATACAACACAATACAATGCAATTTACAGTCACCTATTATAAAAACTTTTTAAAAGTCTTATGCGATGTAGATCTCATTGAACACCACATGTAGGCTACTTTAGGCTATATCATTGAAATCCAAAGCTATTTTCTAGTGAAGATGTTATGGGATTTGCTGCATTGGTTTTGTTGGTAGGCTTACATTATGCTCAAATAGCCACATTAGCCTATTGGCTACTGTCTAAAACTGTAAGGGTACAGTGTTCACTGTAAACAAGTGCCAGAAGCTGCACAAAATTCTCACAACGTTCACATTTCTGCTCACATGACCTAAAATTTGCTGAGTGCCCCAAAAAAGGAATCATTGCAAACCACGTATTTATGTTGTGGATTCTGACACATGCTCACTGAAATATATCTACTCTGGATTGTCATTTCTTGTTTGTTTGTTTGTTTGTTTGTTTCTTGATTATTTGTGTATTTGCATTATATTTGCTAGACATTCTACTGTGCTCTTAGAGCTAGAAACAAAGCATTTCGCTGCACCTGTTATAACACCTGCAAATCTGTGTATGTGACCAATAAAGTTTGATTTGATTTTAATTTGTTTATGCTAGGTGAACATGCTATCTGGCTGGCTGGAGGCCACAGGCAGGGTCCCTTCTGCTTAAGATGCAGTGGAGCCTCTATGGGTTAGGAGGGCCAGCTCTATCAATCTGCTCCCCTACGGCCCCCACGTTCCCCAGTGCGGTTAATCACTGCTACTAATTAGAGCTAATTACTCATGGCTGCCCGGGAGAGCCCCCCTTGCGAGCTCACGCTGATCTCAAGGTCCTCCATTGGCACCCCGCTGCTTGGTATTCCTCAGGTAAGGAAGGAGACGGAGGTGGAGCCGCAGGGTTGCTCCCTGATCCTCACTTTTTTGTTTTATTTATTTGTATTTATTTCACCTTTATTTAACCAGGTAGGGTAGTTGAGAACAAGTTCTCATTTGCAACTGCGACCTGGCCAAGATAAAGCATAGCAATTCGACACATACAACAACACAGAGTTACATATGGAATAAACAAAACATACAGTCAATAATACAGTAGAACAAAAGAAAACAAAAAGTCTATATACAGTGAGTGCAAATGAGGTAAGTTAAGGCAATAAATAGGCCATGGTGGCGAAGTGATTACAATATAGCAGTTTAACACTGGAATGGTAGATGTGCAGAAGATGAATGTGCAAGTAGAGATACTGGGGTGCAAAGGAGCAAGATAAATAAATAAATACAGTATGGGGATGAGGTAGGTAGATAGATGGGCTGTTTTCAGATGGGCTATGTACAGGTGCAGTGATCTGTGAGCTGCTCTGACAGCTGGTGCTTAAAGCTAGGGAGGGAGATATGAGTCTCCAGCTTCAGAGATTTTTGCAGTTCGTTCCAGTCATTGGCAGCAGAGAACTGGAAGGAAAGACGACCAACGGAGGAATTGGCTTTGGGGGTGACCAGTGAGATATACCTGCTGGAGCGTATGCTACGGGTGGGTGCTGCTATGGTGACCAGTGAGCTGAGATAAGGTGGGGCTTTACCTAGCAGAGACTTGTAGATAACCAGGGGCCAACCAACGAGAGCATACAAGTTGCAATGGTGGGTAGTGTATGGCGCTTTGGTGACAAAACGGATGGCACTTTGATAGACTGCATCCAGTTTGTGGGGTAGAGTGTTGGAGGCTATTTTATAGATGACATCATCGAAGTCGAGGATCGGTAGGATGGTCAGTTTTACGAGGGTATGTTTGGCAGCATGAGTGAAGGATGCTTTGTTGCGATGTAGGAAGCCGATTCTAGATTTAATTTTGGATTTGTCCAAAGGTATTTGTAGTTGTCCACGCAAGTCAGAGCCGTCCAGAGTAGTGATGCTGGACGGGCGAGCAGGTGCGGGCAGTGATCTATTGAATAGCATGCATTTAGTTTTACTTGCGTTTAAGAGCATTTGGAGGGCACAGAAGGAGAGTTGTATGGCATTGAAGCTCGTCTGGAGGTTAGTCAACACAGTGTCCAAAGAGGGGCCAGAAGTATACAAAATGGTGTCGTCTGCGTAGAGGTGGATCAGAGAATCACCAGCAGCAAGAGCAGCATCATTGATGTATACAGAGAAGAGAGTCGGCCCGAGAATTGAACCCTGTGGCACACCCATAGAGACTGCCAGAGGTCCGGACAACAGGCCCTCCGATTTGACACACTGAACTCTATCAGTGAAGTAGTTGGTAAACCAGGCGAGGCAATCATTTGAGAAACCAAGGCTGTCGAGTCTGTCAATAAGAATGTGGTGATTGACAGAGTCAAAAGCCTTGGCCAGGTCGATGAATATGTCTGCGTATTTGTGTGAAAATCCAACACATCCCCAGTGATTATAGAGATAGCTGAGGTATTGTAGAAGGCTAGGCCCTTGCAGGCAGCCTGCTTCACTGATATGCAGGGCAGCACTACTTCAATGGGCCATTAAGATGGGGGGCTTGTTTGTGCTGGTCTGGCGTAGGGATCTTGTCTGCATGCACACAAGCCCCTGCAAGCTTAATGATCCAACACCTTTTTACTACCTCTGTCATTAATTGTGCCCATGGCCATGACTCTCTGGGTTGTGTCGTGTTTGGGTGATTTTTCTCCCAGTAATTTTGCTTTAATAGATTCAATTTGCTTTCATTTGCTTTGTATTGATTTATTTGTCCTGTTTTGTCTCGTCAACCGTAGAAACTTATAATTTCCCACAAAAGTTTTAGAGAGGAGAGCGAAAAAAAAACAATTCTAATTTCCTAAGAGATATTGAGCGAGATGTAACAAAGAAATGACAAATGATGTTGATATGGTCGGCAAGTGAAGCTTGACTAGAGCCACATGAACTCACTTCATAAATCATCTCTTGTTTCATACATACCAAGCAAGATAATCGCATTAAAATATGAAGTTTCATATCAGGTGCAAACAATGAAGCTTACGGATGAGAGCAGAGGTCGTTTACTCACAGGGCCACTCCAGTAGAAAGCCATAATCTGATCTATCACTTCTTAACCATTAAATAGGTCATGTACTGTCGGCTTACATCTAGTCAGTGCCATACGATAGCTCTGGACACTGAACTTGCCAATGTCAGCCTCAAATCATCACAGAAATACAATTTGTATGGTAGCTAAGTGGATTAGTGCCACTATTAAAGGTCCTCTATAGACAAAGGGCCGATGGATATCTCTGGAATAGATAGCTTTGCCCACCCCAGGTTATGTTAGACACAACACCTGCTTTTTGTCTGATTGCTACGCTGAGAGAGGGTGAAGCCCTTACCTTTCATTGACCTCGTAATGTAAAGTGGCCAAGGGAAGCACACACACACACACACACACACACACATACACACACACACACACACACACACACACACACACACACACACACACACACACACACACACACACACACACACACACACACACACCCATTCTAAGGCCACTGAAAGTCTACACCAGACCAGAGGACAGTTGTTTTGTGGGCTTGAGGCTTAGAGCTGAGAAACAGCAGATCGGCCAGATGATACAACATTCCCAGCTTGTTACTTCTGGTATAAGGTCTTTGTAATGTAAAGTGTGACCAAAGAGGCTTATTGTGGGCTTGATATGAAATGTTGTTTTCCATGTTAACTTTATCTCCAAAAGCTTAAACAGTTTTTTAAGACATGGATTTGCAAAATTGTTATACAACATTAAGCATGGCATACCTTATGTTTTTTTTTTTTTAATATCTCTTCAGACCAAAATTTACTCAATACAAGTGGTCTTTATTACTAAACCAGTGAGACCAATTCAAGATACATTGAAGAATTATCCAAGAGTTGCTTATTTTTCTCGCTACAGCACCAGTCTACATCCTGTTATGTTCTATTCATTGCTGTATGCAACAATGCACTTCCTGGTATAGGAACAAGATAAGGTTAGGGGTGATCTTTTTTTCCAGAGGCTGCCAATTGGTAGATGCATTTAGAAATGCAGTTCCATATGAAGAAACAGCCATCTCCTATAGAATATCATTCCTTTGTCAGTGGTCTTTAATGGGAATATTTGGCATTCGTGCATTCAGCTTTGTTTTTCTTGCAGTCTCTCACGACTTCAGGTGGATGAGGGTCAAGCTTTGAAGCTGGAACCTTTCATATGTCTTCCCACAGCTCTCCGAATTAATGTTGTGTTTTTGTTTTCAGAGACACATACAGTGATAAAAATTTAATGGACATTTAATTATTTTTCACACGTGAAATGACAGAAAACCTTTGAGTTTAATATATATTTTTTAAATGCAGCAAGCACAAAAGAATTGGGACGACGGAAAGTTCAGTTTCAAAAGATAGTCTCTGTTCATTTGGAACGGCTATTGTCAAATAACAGCTTTTCCTAGCCCCTCTAAATCATGCCAAATGGGTGCTTTGTTTATGAGAGAATTTTCAGTAGGATTTGTCTGTATGGTGATATGTTTGTATTGTGTGATATTTTTCTCCCTCTAAGCCTGACATACTTTTATGTAATGGAGAAACAGTGGGTGACCAAACAATGCTCCTTCTGTGAATAATGTTTTTGTCTGTCATTATAACTTCTTTGATGCAACTGTGGGGCTTTGATGCAAATGAATGCGGATGTCACAAAACCCTTAACAGGCACCTCACCCCAATGTGAGGCTAAGGGGAGCGAGACCCCATCGCTGTATCATGTTTCTGTATAAATGGAAGATGAAAAGTTTAATTTGGCACAAATGTCACAAAGTTGGGAGAAACATCAAACAAACTGTTATCTGTTGCATTGTATCCAACTGTTAATTGGTCTTTTGTTCGTCTCCCCTCGCTGTCCTTCTTTTTTTAATTCACAAGAAATATAGCTCTGAACCTCAAATGAACCCCTCAAAAATACAAAGCCAGAGCCCAATTCTATTCATTAGAGAAGCTAGCAGTAGCTGTTGGCTGTCACTGCCACCAAGGGGCCTGTCCATGGCTGCATCTGACATCTGTTGGCATAATGTTGCATAGAGCCTGATAGGCAACAGGAGCTGATTTATAATGTTCTCTATTTAAGTGGATGTCTTAAGGTAATTATAAGCTGGTGGGGAGCTCCTACTAATTGCACCTTCCCTGATCTGTAATGAAGGCCAAGCAGCGTGAATGAACACATTCCGGGCACCACCATTAGTTGAGGAGCGAGGGCAGCTGAGCTTGACCAGTTAGTGTTGGTTTTGCTCTGGGCTGGAGATGGTCACCTGCTGTTATTCCATGTCCTCGGACAATTTCTTTTGGATAATTAACTGAGATGCCACATATGGTGCGTTGTGTGGGAAATGTGATCGCTAGTGGACGCTGAGGAGTAGAGAAAGCAAAACGAAGGCTCCTGGTTGTGACCAAAGCTCTGGCCACCTAGCTCACTGCAAATTATGTGACATAACCATTCCTTTCGACATGCACTAAATAAACCCAAATACTGTGTCCACATGAAATAGGGAGGCCTAATTGATATTGGAGGAAATTAATAATTAGGAAGATTAGATGGTGAGGTAAATTAAGTGCATTAGTGAAGAATGAATTGTAGCAATTTTTATATCAGCGGATTAAGATATTGTCAAAAGAGAGGCATCCTAAGGACACAATGAAAAGTAATTAGGGAATGAGTTGTACATACGTTATCATATGGCTGGGGAACAGTAGGGGAGGAGGTAAGATGAACGAGGATCTCCAACAATGAAATATGAATACTGGAACAAACAGATCATGGTTCAAATTAAATGGTCGCAAGAGCATTAATTCACAAAAACAAATATTTAAGATGATATTGATTGAGTATGGGTCAAGGGCAATAACAATTGCTTCTGTGGATACTGTAATTCTTTGGGCTGATTATAAAAAGAAATTGAACAATAAGCTGACTTCAAAAGTGAATCAACTATTTTAGTACCTGCATGTGGTTGAATAACACAAGGACAAAAAGACATCAGGATAAAGACAAAGACAGTGTAAAGCAGACTTCATGAGAATGATGTAAATGGAAGATAACTAGCAAGACATAATGTATGGGTCAAGACCATGGGAAGGGAGATGGAATTGGAATTGGAATAGACAACACTGAGCCCTGGGGAACCTCATTGTTGTGAGCGCTGGGCTGGACTTTTCTAAGTTGACCTTATGAAAAGTATCAACAAGGTTAGAGAATAATTTGAGAAACAAGAGGTGCCAAAGATTGTCAGATCAGCAACAGTAAAATGTGTCTAAAGATTAACGGTATCAAATACAGCCTAGAGATCAAGGAGAATTAAGACAGAGGGGAGAGAAGCTGCATAAGCACTCAGTTACAGAGGAGCTGTTTCCGTTGAGTGAGCTGCACAAAAGCAAGATTAGAGGGGATCAAGTGGAGAACGCTTAAAAAGGAATTCAGTGGAATTGACAGCACATTCAAGGGTTTCTGAGAAGAAGGGAAGACAAGAGACAGGGTGATCATTTTTTTAGATTTGAAGGGTCAAGATGAAGCATCCTGATAACCAGATTTAAATTAAAATGAAAATACATGGGGAACACAGACATGGGAAAAATAAATACTGTTTTATGTGCGTTCAATAATAACTTGGTCAGCCAACAAGCAAAGATCTGATTCAAATGTAAATTATATCTTATCCTTCCAATTCTACAGTATAAATCTCATATAGTCTTTTGAGAAATGTATTCTTAAAGTATATTTATAATTAGATTGGGCTGACAATTAAGACATCATTAATAATTATTACATAGCTTATGTGTGAGAACAATACACAATAAGCCTTTTCTTAGCTCCGGGCTATCTTTGCCCCAGGCTAGACTGGCCCTGGGATAGCTTAGCCTCTGTTCACACCAGCATTTGTTAACCCTGGGTTAATCTTTACCCCTGGGCTAAGGATTCACACTTATTCCAAAGCCCTGGGCTAACGGACAATCACAATATACGACCAACATTCTATCTCTGACGTGTGACCCATGTTATAAATAATAAGATATTTATCATCACATCCTGTTGCTTCTAGCCTAGCATTTGATTTCCAACAGTGATTGTTTGTTTGTATAAACCTTGCTGTCTGCCTGTCTGACCTCGGAAATAATGTTTCACTTTTGAAATTCGACCTCGCCCCTGTACAGGGAATGCTGTGCACAAATGAGACATCAACTTTCAGTAGCGGTGCGTGGGTAAAATCACTGGGGAAGCCAAGCCAGGAAAAACATTGCCATATTACAACCTATGTGTTAGTTCATATGCCTTGCCACCATAGGCTAAGGCCGACAAAATAAGAAGACAATAAGAAGACACAATGGCAAAATAAATTCAACCACACTTTTGTTTCATCACAAAACTGGAGAGCAACATCTGTCCGGTGAAGTCCACAAAGCGTATTGCATGTAAAAAGCAGTTATATGACCTACAGCATGGTCAAGCAAGTTAATGTTTCTGACACCTTCGGATTACTAAACAACTGTTCATTTAGAACCACGGAGAGTTACCGCAAGTCGCAAAGAAAACAGGAGCTGCCTCCACTATTATAAAACCATTTTAGCTTTAACATTTCAACATCATCAAATCACCTATGCTAAGTCTAATACAGTGACAACTAAACGGTGCCAAAATCAATTTAGTCCAATCAACGTAAGCTAAATATGATGTGGCTGTCCACGGTACAGATTTCTGTGTGTGTGTGTGTGTGTGTGTGTGTGTGTGTGTGTGTGTGTGTGTGTGTGTGTGTGTGTGTGTCTGTGTGTGAGCGTGTGTGCGTGAGTGCGTGAGTGCGTGCGTGCGTGTGTGTTCGTGCGTGCGTGAGTGTGTGTTCGTGCGTGCGTGAGTGTGTGTTCGTGCGTGCGTGAGTGTGTGTTCGTGCGTGTGTGAGTGTGTGTTCATGCGTGCGTGCATGAGTGTGTGTTCGTGCGTGCGTGAGTGTGTGTTCGTGCGTGCGTGAGTGTGTGTTCGTGCGTGCGTGCGTGAGTGTGTGTTCGTGCGTGCGTGAGTGTGTGTTCGTGCGTGCGTGAGTGTGTGTTCGTGCGTGCGTGAGTGTGTGTTCATGCGTGCGTGCATGAGTGTGTGTTCGTGCGTGCGTGAGTGTGTGTTCGTGCGTGCGTGAGTGTGTGTTCGTGCGTGCGTGAGTGTGTGTTCGTGCGTGCGTGAGTGTGTGTTCGTGCGTGCGTGCATGAGTGTGTGTTCGTGCGTGCGTGAGTGTGTGTTGCGTGCGTGAGTGTGTGTTCGTGCGTGCGTGCGTGAGTGTGTGTTCATGCGTGCGTGAGTGTGTGTTCGTGCGTGCGTGAGTGTGTGTTCGTGCGTGCGTGAGTGTGTGTTCGTGCGTGCGTGCGTGAGTGTGTGTTCGTGCGTGCGTGAGTGTGTGTTCGTGCGTGCGTGAGTGTGTGTTCGTGCGTGCGTGAGTGTGTGTTCGTGCGTGCGTGAGTGTGTGTTCGTGTGTGCGTGAGTGTGTGTGTGTTCGTGCGTGAGTGTGTGTTCGTGCGTGCGTGCGTGAGTGTGTGTTCGTGCGTGCGTGAGTGTGTGTTCGTGCGTGCATGCGTGAGTGTGTGTTCGTGCGTGCGTGCGTGTGTGTGTTCGTGCGTGCGTGCGTGAGTGTGTGTTCGTGCGTGCGTGAGTGTGTGTTCGTGCGTGCATGCGTGAGTGTGTGTTCGTGCGTGCGTGCGTGAGTGTGTGTTCGTGCGTGCGTGAGTGTGTGTTCGTGCGTGCGTGAGTGTGTGTTCGTGCGTGCGTGAGTGTGTGTTCGTGCGTGCGTGAGTGTGTGTTCGTGCGTGCATGCGTGAGTGTGTGTTCGTGCGTGCGTGCGTGAGTGTGTGTTCGTGCGTGCGTGAGTGTGTGTTCGTGCGTGCGTGAGTGTGTGTTCATGCGTGCATGCGTGAGTGTGTGTTCGTGCGTGCGTGAGTGTGTGTGTGTTCGTGCGTGCGTGCGTGAGTGTGTGTTCGTGCGTGCGTGCGTGAGTGTGTGTTCGTGCGTGCGTGAGTGTGTGTGTGTTCGTGCGTGCGTGCGTGAGTGTGTGTTCGTGCGTGCGTGCGTGAGTGTGTGTTCGTGCGTGCTTGCTTGCAAGTAGAAAATAACATGTTGACTCACTCTACTTGTAGAGAAACGTCAATGACCTCATCTCTTTCATGTTGATGAAATGGTCTATGACTGTCATACTGTACAGGCTTTTAGTTTTTGTTGACCTAGGCTACCTGGCTAAAATGCTTGCTCACTAACCTTCCTTTCATGGGCAACGTTGAGCCAGCTAGTTAACATTAGCCTACTGTATCTAGCTACATATTGAATTTCCATCCTCTCAGTTCAGGGGCACAATGTATGCATTTATGGTTGGATCAAGATCCCCGTTATAATCATTGGCCAGTACGGAGAATTAAGTAAAACCACAAGTTCAAATCCATATCTCCATCCATGGCTAATTTAGGAAAGGACCAATTTTAACACTCGCTTAGCCCCAGGTTAAATCTCCCTTAGCCCAGGGCTAAGTAGCAGTGTGAACTCACCTAATAATACATTCATTAATGCAATTGCACAATCAACCAATTTGCCAAATAATCGGTGTCCAAACCTCTGCATTTTATTTCTCTTAACCATTAGCAATACACTTTGAAATGTAATTTCTCCCCCAGCATTTAGCAGAATAAATATTGATTGCATTCCGTGAGTGATCACTCTGTAACCCATCATCCATCCTTAATAATGTCGCTCACAGGCACATTCTTGCAGCTTGGTTTCCATTAATAACCAGTCTACGTGACATTGTCAACATTCTTCCCCCAAACAACAGGGTCTGTCAGGCATGCCTGGTTCGCAATCAGGTCATTTAATGTATTTCTACAATTGAAAGCCCTTAACATATTGATACGTGGTTATCCTGTAGTGTGTATGGCCTTTTATCTCCTTGAGTGAAAGAAACTCCCCAACGCAGCTTCCTGAGATCTTCTGTTGGGGTTATTTATCATGTGGCATTTAGCAGGGGCCTGATGACAGCTGCTCTCCACTTTAATTAAAGGTTCAACCTCTTCCCTGGATGACACATTGACAGGTTTGTGCCTTGGAAAAGTGAAGGTACATGTCTAGTCCATCAGACTCCTTGGCCAACCTTCAAGCCATGGCCAACCTTCAAGGTAAAGAGCAGTGGAGATGGCATTTTAGTGAGGTCATCACAGGGCAAGACCACAGAGACTTGTTGGAATAAGGAGGGTTATCCAGACATGCACTTGTTAATCTAAAAATATGGTGATTATGTATTGTGTAATCTATTTCATTTATTGTAACCTCTTAATTTTTTAGGGCTCTAAAGGTAGGACATATTGTTGTTTATTTGTCATTATTTTATATGTATTTGTATTAACTTGTCCCCTCCTACGAAGCCAAGTTTATAGTGACCTTCTGCTTTTGCAGATGTGGGATCTGCAACTCAGTCGGTAGCAGTGAATGGCTAATGGTCCATCCCTCAGCCATTTTACGGCTGACTGGAGAATGTGTCCACTTTGCATGGTTCCCTTCCTCCATTTTTCAAACTTTTCCTGAGTTGTGGGTGACACAGCTTGAAAGGGTTTCAGGAGAGGCAGCACACAAACGAAGAGTAAGCCCAGATGATACAATCACTTTGTTCAGCATGAACACTTCGGCAAACATGTCTCCCTTCTGTGGGCAGCCACAAGGCTTCTGTGTAAGACAGCGGATTGGCTCTTCTTCTTCTCAAAGTTAACCCTTGAGATTTCATACTAACATAATTTCTGGAAATCCGTACTGCACAGGGACTTGACTCATGTTCCTACGAGTCACCGCCAGACAAGGATCAAGACTATGGAGGGACATAAATACATCCATCTATACACAATGATCTCTTCTCAGCATTTCTGGCATTCAAGAGTGTGTTCATGCAATGAAAGCAATCAGGTTTAGGCCCCGACTCACAGAGATTGTGATGACAGGAAGGTTTAGGCCCTGACTCACAGAGATTGTGATGACAGGAAGGTTTAGGCCCTGACTCACAGAGATTGTGATGACAGGAAGGTTTAGGCCCTGACTCACAGAGATTGTGATGACAGGAAGGTTTAGGCCCTGACTCACAGAGATTGTGATGACAGGAAGGTTTAGGCCCTGACTCACAGAGATTGTGATGACAGGAAGGTTTAGGCCCTGACTCACAGAGATTGTGATGACAGGAAGGTTTAGGCCCTGACTCAGAGATTGTGATGACAGGAAGGTTTAGGCCCTGACTCAGAGATTGTGATGACAGGAAGATTTAGGTGTGTGTAGAGTGGGTGTCATAAAAGTGCCTGTCTTGATAAATGTCTCTAACCAATGTATAAATTAAAACACTGGCACACAGAGATCAAACGCATAGAGCCGGATGTTTCCCAGCACTGCAGAGTGAACCAGGCCACTGAGTGGACAAGGAAAAGGGACTGAGCGCGAGTGATGTTGCTGGAAGCTCCCTAATGACACCTCCCCTGCAGTAGTGGTAGTGGTGAGAGGAGTTGTCTGGGCTTTATGCTCTCCTTCCTTGACGGCCCCTGGGATCCCTTTGTCCTGTTGTAAACCATTCTGAAGGAAGGACGCCTAATTGCTCGGCGCACACTAATGAGTTTGCAAACTAATTAAAGGGGTATATTACGCCCTGTGGGGGCCCCCATCCCTTAGAAAGCCAGGGACATCTTTAATGAGGGGCCTTGATAACCCTTCAAAGGAAGGATGTGTAGTGTCTGTAATGATGCCCAGGGTAAAGCCAGGCTCAGCCGGGTAGAAGTGTGAACCATGCCGTCCTGCCGCTGCTCTGCTCTGCTCAGCTCACCTCGGGTGTGTGGAGACTCGCAAGCAGATGCCAAGTGTTTTCAATCCGTCGCCCACAGCTACCTACCTACATGTCCAACTCACTCTCCCTTTAGCGAGTTCAAAGAGCCACGCTGCACCTTTCCCACAGCAGGAGGCATATAGACAGGTTCATAAGTAGGTAGGCCCCACGCTCATCTGGTTTAGAAAAATATGTATATTCCAGTGTTCATATTTCCAGTGAGTAATTTTTTAAGATTAAGATGAAGCATATTGTTGTTTTGATTTTCAAGTAATAGGCTGACCTATATCACACTCAAACTTTAAATGGCAGAAACAGTGGGAAGCAGCTGGGCAGAATAAGAAAGAGTGTTTTTTATAAATAGTGTCTATGTCATATGGACTGAATTCAGCTTTGAAATAGATGAAGGTCAGCATTAGTCCTTATTCATGATTTCCGAGTCTCTTCATCTATGACAACACATTTCAGCCTTTGCCATGTGTTGGAGATTCAGACAGTGCTCTCAGTCTTATCTGATGGGATTGCAGCGGTGACACGATACAGCAAACAGCTTCTTTCTCCAGCAAAGTCAATCCTCCCTTCAGTAAACAAGGCAATTTTTTTGTTTGGTCACAATATTTTCTCTGGTGACAGTGATGGCTGTTATTTTGCCTGTGGCTCCTGTCAAAACTAACATGGCTTAATTGACTGCGAGCGAATGAGCCCCTGGATTGATCCTGTCAGGCTCCTGAGGAAGTGATGCTGCTCCATCTGTGAGGCGCAACTCCAGCGACAGCAGCAATCTGTTGCTTGGGGATGAGCCAAGGCATTAAAAAAGGCTGAATTACTGAGAGTACCTCAGGCACATCACGTGGATCCTGATCAGCTGTCAGCCACGGCACACACCAGTAAACACGTGCACACAGACACTAAAACACACACACAAAGTCATTCGTCATTCCAGTCAACACACTTTGCACCACGGATACTAATGGAAAACTCAAGTGGTCTCAATATGTCCCTGAAGGTATTGAAGGAAATCAGAATAGTCTTGTCTCAGCTTGGGCTGTCCTCAGGGAATTTACAAAACACAGGCTGCTGTCACCCATTCTTCAGGCATTGTCATTTGTTCTAAAAAATGATGGTGTGTTGTCACCCTCTTGTCTTTCCATTTCCCCATTCCTCAAACATCAAATATGCCCTGTCATGACCCAACCTTCCACCTCTCTCTTTCTCTCTGCCTCTCCCTTCTCCTCCCTCTCTCCTTCTCTCTGTCTACTAAAGTGTGTGTGGTGCGGCAGCGCCTTCTGGCATGATGAAATATTTAGATGCCTGTCAATGTAGATGGCGGTCAGAGACGCGGCGGAATAATCTGGGGGACAGCTGCTGTGCCACATCTGGGTGCCACTGATAGCAGGGGAAGGTGTGCGGCTGTCTTCCGTTGGAGCCGAGAGGAAACTTCAGAGCCGCAGCCATCTGTCAATCAGTGGGCAGAGTCGTAACGAAGCTCACCATTGTGGGCATACTCAGACGGATTGATGCCTGACAGACTTTGGATGGCATCGGAGAGTCGTAGATGGTACTTTTGTTGGATAATTTTGTGTGCTTCTGTACCTTTGAATTCCATTCCTCAGCGACAGAGAGAGCCTGGCCTGATTGCTCAATGTGTTTGAGAATTCATAAATAAATAGCCTGCCTACGCCCGCTTTAATCCAATTTATCTCTTATTATCATCAACCTACAAGGATATTCGCTAACATATTTTTGTAAGCATAATGTGGCAATGAGGTCTCATTCACTCTATGTTTTCAACACGAGAAAGTAGGCTAGTCATTTGAATGACTGTGGACTTTGTTTGGTCTTGCTGGTAATGCGAGGTGGCTGGAGGTGCGATGTGTCGGAGCATTTGAAGAAGATTGAGTGTGAAAAGCCGCCCACTTCTCTCTTCCCTGCACTTTTCATCTGAGAGGGTGAGCGGGCCAAACGTGAATGGCTGTAGCTATCCAGTGGTGCTGTGCTGTGAGGCCGGTCGGCTGGCCTGAAAATCACTTTCCGTTCCTCTCCTAGGCACATGCGACAGGATATGGATGCGTCTCCTCTCGGCTCAGGCCCTCCCGACAATGTGATTAATGGCACTCGCTTCTCTCCCCATCTCATTCTGTTACTGTCAGAGTTAAGTGGGCCGAAGACAATAATAAACAGTCAGTCTTCTGTGAACCCCCTAACACGATCATTCCACCCCACCCACCCCCCTCTCCAATGAGAGAGAGAGAGAGAGAGAGAGAGAGAGAGAGAGAGAGAGAGAGAGAGAGAGGAAGAGTGGTGGTGTGTATTTGAGACAGAGGAAGAGGTAGACACAGAATGGTTGCGATGGAGTGAAATGGAGGAAGAGAGACACATCAGGAGAGAGATAGTGTCTGGTATATGTGTGAGAAAACAGCTAATAGAGAAAACAGTTAGGACAATTGTAAAACCATGTTTTGAATATGAAATGAGAGTGATAGAGAAACAAGGAAGGAAATAAAACAGAGCGACAAGAAGTTTGAGAGCGATAGTGTGAGAGAGAGAAGATAGGTCAGGTCCCAGACCTGCTGTTTTATTCACTAGTGTGCTGTCTTTCCCTGCCTCTCTTCCACCGAGCCTGTCACTTCACTCTGCCACTTCCTCTTCAGCCCAGCACTCCCTCCTTCCCTCACTCCCAGGCAGCCCCACAATGCTCCAGGATACCAACAGACCCTGTCGCACAACGTTGTCTTCCTCCACCAGACACAGAGAGAACGCTATGGCGCCACGGCTCTTCTCAGGCTTTCCATCAACACGTAGGAGTAAGAGAACAGGTCCTGGTTTGATTCATGTGCCTGGACTGGATAGTTCCCCTGGCTGACTGTGGGTTAGGAGCCCCAAAGCCCCTCTGCCGATCCCCTAAACCGTGGGACCCTCTCTCTATCCTCCTCTCCTCGCTCCTCTTATTACGGAGGATGACTTGCCCTACAGTCCTATACTCAGTGACCGCGAAATCCACAGGCCCTTGTACTATTCTCATCCTCCATGCCAGGGGATCCCTTTTGTTTCTAGAAGATCTGCCTCAGAGAAATGAAGTGCCATGATCTCATCACACAGACCCATTGTTTTCACACTCATACACACTGTGTAATGGCCATGGAGATAAGGGGATGATTCAGGCCTTTCACTGGAGGAAATGGGAACACTTGCCGGAGAAGAAGTGAAATTACTGTTTTGATGGCTTTTGGTGGTGGGGGGCATAATTGCTGGATGGATGGATGGATGGAGGGATGGAGTGTGAGGAATCTTAACACACGGGAGATGAGTATATCTAATACTGGAGGCAGTTGGAAGGAAGGGAGCATGCAGAAGGTTATATACACCGCGGGTTGCCTTAATGGATGTGTATGTATAATAGCAGTTGTACTAAAATAGCGTATTTTTTTCTCCCCAACCCTTGCCCCTTCTGGATTGAAACTCCCATTGTTGATAGCAACGCTGATTACGATATTGTTCCATGCGCATCACCATAGTAACGGCAGTTAATTTCATATGGTTTGTGCATGAGATAGTTGCTAGGGCCTTTAGGAATATGAGATGAGCTTAATATATTTGGCAACTGGCATAAGGCTCATCAACACATTCCAGAAAACAAGGGTCAGAGGATTACAGGATGTAGTAATGACAGGGACAGAGCATAAATACTATGCAGGATTATAATTAGCCTTACTCCGTGCATTTAAATACACTCCCACATTGACTTCTGGGGGAAATGTTGTATTAATTGGGTGGCTTTTCTTTTCTCCCTACTTTTAAGTAATTTCAGCAGCAAACAAAAGGCTTGGCTATTAGGCGACACCGAGTCACGCCAGATCAACATTAGCCATGCCACAAACTCCCTCTGGAAACACCTCTACCCAGGGAGAGAAGAAGAGGGAGGGCATTCAGAAAGGAGTCAGAGTCAGCTTTGAAGCCCTCTGTGAAGGAGAACTGAAAAGGGGGATCGATGTGAGAGGGAGCCTGATAAGATAAGCCAGGCACACACAGGGCTGTATCCTCGGGGTGGAGAGACTACAGTGGGGGGACAGGAAAGGGTTTCCTGGTGCCGAGGCTGAGGCCTGGACCTGAGGGGAATTAATGTAGAGAGAGACTGGAGACTGGCTCGGCTTCCCACTCCAGTCCTCCTAGTCTCCCACCTCAGCATTCAGCTATCGTCTCTCTCTCTCTCTCACGCGCGCTCTCTTTCTCTCCCCCTCTCTCCATCTTTCCCTCTCTCTATCCCACCCTCCCTCTCCCTCCTTCCCATCCCTCTGTATCTCTCCCCGGCCACGGCAGCTTTATCATTCATTTCCGTCCAGAAGTGGGGAGAAGTAAAGCTAATTAAGGTGCGGGGATGCGGCGGCTCGACAGATGTGCATTGAGACGGCCAGCTATTGAGTAGCGGGGATAATGGTGTGCAGACCTGGTGGGCAGTGGGGGCTGTGTTGGAGGGAACTCTTTACCTGGGCCTGCATGTTAATAAGAGCCTGCCTGCCTGTCTGTCTGTCTGTCTGTCTGCCGAGAGCAGGGAATTAGGGGGGAAGGGAAGCGTGTCGCCTGCCTCTTACTGAAGAAACAAGACTGCCTAGCTGATTAGGAGCGCAAATTCACCCAGGTCGGTAAGACAGGGAGATATGCAGTTCTGTAGGACAGAGAGAGAGAAAAAAGACCTGTCTTTATTAACAAGGAATAATGGGAGAGGAAAATGGAGCGGAGGATGTACTGTACCTGTTGTGGATGTTGAATAGTAGAGTTGATTTGGTATTGTCGATGACAGTCATCAACATTAGATGTATCTATGTGTAATTTTTCTCTACTTGATGTAATTGAAAGCCATAATCACCAGCTAAATGAGACAGAGAAGTGGGCCGTGGTTGAAGTGTTGCACTAAGAGTACTTTGCTGGATCAAACAGTATATTAGAGGTGTTTGGCTCTTGACTAGTAAACAATGTTTGCTTTTAGCTCTTGACTTTTTATTGATCATACAGACTATACTACTGCCAAGTGCATTGAAGCTGTATGAGAAATATAGGAAATATGTGAGTGAACGCAACTCCAATATGTGTTCTGGTGAAAGGGTCTTTTGTGTAATAAATTGACAAATTTGGACACTGGAAAGCATACTGCAAGGTATAGATCTTTGATTAATTTAAATCATTCATATTAACTCGTTTGATGCTACCATTTCTCATGACATACAATGACTTCAGAAAGTATTCACACCCCTTGACTTTTTCCACATTTTGTTGTGTATTTAATTAAATGTATTGAATTGTCATTTTTGGTCAACGATCTACACAAAATACTCTTTAGTGTCAAAGTGCAAGAAAAATACTACATTTATAAAAAATGTATGAAAGATAAAACAGTAATATATCTTGATTAGATAAGTATTCACCCCCTGAGACAATACATGTTAGAAACGTCTTTGGCAGTGATTACAGCTGTGAGTCTTTTTGGGTAAGTCTCTAAGAGCTTTGCATACCTGGATTGTACAATATTTGCCCATTATTATAATAAAAAAATATTCAAGCTCTGTCAAGTTGCTAGAAAGACATTTGAAAGTCTTGCCAAAGATTTTCATCCGATTTAAGTGAAAACGGTAACTAGACCACTAAGGAACATTCAATGTTGTCTTTGTAAGCATCTCCAGTATAGATTTGGCTTTGTGTTTTAGGTTATTGTCCTGCTGCTGAAAGGGGAATTTGTCTCCCACTGTGTGTTGGAAAGAAGACTAAACCAGGTTTTCCTCTAGGATTTTCGGATTTTGCCTGTGCTTAGCTCTACTTTTTATCCTCAAAAACTCCCTACTCCTTGCCGATGACAAGCTTACCAATAACATGATCCAGCCACCACCATGCTTGAAAATATGAGGAGTGGTACTCCGTGATGTGTTGTGTTGGATTTGCCCAAACATAACGCTTTGTAGTCAGGACAAAAAATGTATTTCAATGCCAGAAGTTGCCCTTCCTTATGAGTCATTGCAGTTGAATCTGTGCTTGAAATTCACTACTCTATGGAGGGACCTTGCAGATAAATGTATGTGTGTTGGGGTAGCCATTCAAAAATCCTGTTTACCACTATTATTAAACACAGAATGAGTCCATGCAACTTATGTGACTTGTTAAGCACATTTTTACCCCTGAACTTATTTAGGCTTGCTATAACAAAGGGGTTAAATCCTTAATGACTTAAGACATTTCTGCTTTTCATTTTTTATTAATTTTGAAAATGTTTTACAAACAAAATTTCACTTTGACATTATGGGGTATCATGTGTAGATCAGTGAAACAGCATCTCAATTTAACACAACTAAATGTGGAAAAAGTCAAGGCGTGTGTACTTTCTGAAAGGCAATGTTTATTCTGCACAGACCTTTTCAACATTAATGTAGTGCACCGACAAGTCTACGTTTGTTGAATGAAATATGATATCAAACAGAGAAACCCCATACTTGAAACAAAATAGCAGGGTTGGTTTTAGAGCGTAACACATTATTTTCTCTGTTTGGATGAGAGGAAAAAGCTAACAATAATTTCCTCCTATAGATTGTTGCACAGCTCCAATCTCCCATACAACGCCTTGTTCACCAGCAATCCCCCCGTTTTTAATTAGCTTCCTTCAACAAAGACAGTATGATCTTATGTCACAAACCGGCTCAAAGTTCGTAACAAAAGGGAGACAAATGTGGAGACAAGGAACAACAAAATATATATTTATTAACTGAGGTAACCTAAATGCAATTAACAAGTGTGTGTGTAATCAGTAATCAGTAGTGTAAGTGAGTGTTTTGCGTGCATAAATGTGATAATGCGGGGTGTTGAAAGGTGCCAAAGCAAACAACTAAAAGGCCACAAAAATACCACAACAAAATCTATGAAGGTGTCTGCATGGAGAGAGTCTCCCCAATGAATGGGGAAGAGGTGCATTTATCCTGGGACACACCCGGGCCCAGGTGTTTCCCATGTCGCTGACGACCCTCCCAACTCCGCCCACCGGCATCCTAATAAGGAAACAAGAACAAAGAGAGAATACGGCAGACAGAGTGGGAGGGTCGTCACACTAATTGTGATTATTTACACAGTAAAGGTTTATGGGTATTTATAGCCTCCTTTTCCTCCCAGTATTCAATGTCTGCCGTTAATAATGAGAAGGAAATGATTTTCAACACTCCATCATTATCTGCGTCTTCAAGTACTGTCTTCCTTTTAATATGCTAATGCTGGCCGATATAATCGCCTAGTAATTGTAAAACACTTCAAGTACGACACATTTTGTGCGGCACTCTCCCGAATGAAGAAATCACAGTCAAGACAAAAAGCTGAGCTTGAATATGTTGAGGATCTGTTTGTGTTCTCAGGAGAGATACTTCGGCTCGGCAATGAATGAATATTCCATTCTAGGTGGCAGAATTCCAAATTACACGGGTATCCTAAAGAAAAAGTGTAGGTTAGCTCAGCCTCAAATCCCACGGTGATCCATGCTCCTGACGTTCGCCTCTGTCTAATCCTCAGGCCCTTTATTCCCAATAATCAACCACACAGAGAGTTTACCATTGATCCTACACGAGAGAGCAGATTTATAGTAGTTGGGTACTGCTGTCAAACCGTCTTAAATGAATTGTACATTAAGTTGCCCCTACTACTAGGTAACTACAGAGTAATAACTGTAGTAATACTGCAGTAGTTACATAGGTGTTACTATGTAATTACATGGTAATATGTTTGTAGCACTTTCAGTTATTAAACATTTGGAACAAGGAATGTGTAATTACACAGCCACTTGCTGGAGTCTATTCCACATGTGTAATTACACAGCCACTTGCTAAAGTTTATTCCACATGTGTAATTACACAGCCACTTGCTGGAGTCTATTCCACATGTGTAATTACACAGCCACTTGCTGGAGTCTATTCCACATGTGTAATTACACAGCCACTTGCTGGAGTCTATTCCACATGTGTAATTACACAGCCACTTGCTAAAGTTTATTCCACATGTGTAATTATGGATGTTATTACACAGTTTCTTGTTCCACTATTTAAGTCATGTTTTGTAATTACACGTTTTAAAGTAAGTTATGAATTACCACGTTAATAACTCGAACCAAAATTGGACCTTATTACTTGTTACTAACTACAAGGTACCACTATCATTGAATCCACATGGAATGCCAGGGTTGATAAATGTGCTAGGACCTGGTAACAACAATTGTAACAAGGCACATCCTGTCATTGCCACTCTAACTTCCGCAATGCATACAAAGCTCTCCCCCACCTTGCCTTCGGCAAATCTGACCATGACTCCGTTTTGTTGCTCCCAGCCTATAGACAGAAACTAAAACAGGAAACGCCCGTGCTCAGGCCTATCCAACGCTGGTCTGACCAATCGGATTCCATGTTTCAAGATTGCTTCGATCACGTGGACTGGGATACCATTGATGTATACGCTGACTTGGTGAACGAGTTTATTAGCAAGTGCATCGACGATGTCTTACCCACTGTGACTAGTAAAACCTTTCCCCAACCAGAAACCGTGGATTGCTTGCAGCATTCGCGCAAAACTGAAAACACGAACCACCGCTTTTAATCATGACAAGGCGACTGGAAACATGACCAAATACAAACAATGCAGCTATTTCCTCCGTAAGGCAATCATACAAGCAAAGCGTCTGTATAGAGACAAAGTAGAGTCGCAATTCAAGGGCTCAAACACGAGACGTATGTGGCAGGATCTACAGTCAATCACGGATTACAAAAAGAAAACCAGCCCCGTCGTGGACATCAACGTCTTGCTCCCAGACAAATTAAACAACTTCTTTGCTCGCTTTGAGGACAACACAGTGCCACTGACACGGCCTGCTACCAAAGCCTGTGGGTTCTCCTTCTCCATATCCAACGTGAGTAAAACATTTAAACGTGTTAACCCTCGCAAGGCAACCCAGACGGCATCCCTAGCCGCATCCTCAGAGCATGCGCTGACCAGCTGGCTGGTGTGTTTACGGACATATTCAATCTATCCCTATCCCAATCTGCTGTCCCCACATGCTTCAAGATGGCCACCATTGTTCCTGTTCCCAAGAAAGCTAAAGTAAGTGAACTAAATGACTATCGCCCCATTGCACTCACTTCTGTCATCATGAAGTGCTTCGAGAGTCTAGTCAAGGATCATATTACCTCCATCCTACCTAATACCCTAGACCCAGTTAAACTTGCTTACCGCCCCAATAGATCCACTGACGATGCAAACTCCATCACACTGCACACTGCCCTATCTCATCTGGACAAGAGGAATACCTATGTAAGAATGCTGTTCATTGACTACAGCTCAGCATTTAACACCATAGTACCCTCCAAACTCGTCATTAAGCTTGGACCCCGGTTCTCGACCCCGCCCTGTGCAACTGGGTCCTGGACTTTCTGACGGGCCGCCCCCAGGTGGTGAAGGTAGGAATCAACATCTCCATCCCGCTGATCCTCCACAATGGGGCCCCACGAGGGTGTGTTCTCAGCCCACTCCTGTACTCCCTGTTCACCCATGACTGTGTGGCCATGCACGCTTCCAACTCAGTCATCAAGTTTGCAGACGACACTACAGTGGTAGGCTTGATTACCAACAACGACGAGATGGCCTACAGGGAGGAGGTGAGGGCCCTCGGAGTGTGGTGTCAGGAAAATAACATCTCACTCAACATCAACAAGACAAAGGAGATGATTGTGGACTTCAGGAAACAGTAAAGGGGGCAAACCCCCATCTACATCAATGGGACAGTAGTGGAGAAGGTGGAACGTTTTAAGTTCCTCAGCGTATACATCACAGACAAACTGAAATGGTCCACCCACACAGACAGCGTGTTGAAGAAGGAGAAATAGAGCTTCTTCAACCTCAGGAGGCTGAGGAAATTTGGCTTGTCAACTATAACACTCACATATTTTACAGATGCATCCTGTCGGGCTGTATCACCGCCTGGTACGGCAACTTCACCGCACTCAACCGCAAGGCTCTCCAGAGGGTCGTGCGGTCTGCACAACGCATCACCGGGGCAAACTACCTGCCCTCCAGCACCCGATGTCACAGGAAGGCCAAAAAGATCATCAAGAACAACAACCACCCGAGCCACTGCCTGTTCACCCCGCTATCATCCAGAAGGAGAGGTCAGTACAGGTGCATCAAAGCTGGGACCGAGAGACTGAAAAACAGCTTCTATCTCAAGGCCATCAGACTGTTAAACAGCCATCACTAACATAGAGAGGCTGCTGCCAACATACAGACTCAAATCTCTGGCCACTTTAATAAATGGACTTAACAAAGGTATCACTAGTCACTTTAAATAATGCCACTTTAATAATGTTTACATATTATATTACTCAACTCCGATGTATATACTGTATTCTATACCATCAACTGCATCTTGCCTATGCCGCACAGCCATTGCTCATCCATATATTTATAGGGTCAACAGCCCTGCTCCCCACACAGCAACTTGTCCAAACCTCCCCCATTTGTCCTTCACCCAAATCCAGATAGCTGATGTTCTGAAAGAGTTGCAAAATCTGAACCCCTACAAATCAGCTGGGCTAGACCACCTGGACCCTCTCTTTCTAAAATTATCCGCCGCAATTGCTGCAGCCCCTATTACTAGCCTGTTCAACCTCTCGTTCGTATCGTCTGAGATCCCCAAAGATTGGAAATCTGCCGTGGTCATCCCCCTCTTCAAAGGGGGAGACACTGTAGACCCAAACTGTTACAGACCTTTATCTATCCTACCCTGCCTTTCTAAGGTCTTCGAAAGCCAAGTTAACAAACAGATCACCGACCATTTCCAATCCCACCGTACCTTCTCCACTTTGCATTCTGGTTTCCGAGCTGGTCATGGGTGCACCTCAGCCATGCTCAAGGTCCTAAACAGTATCATAGCCGTCACCGATAAAAGACAATACTGTGCAGCCGTATTCATCGACCTGGCCAAGGCTTTCGACTCTGTCAATCACCACATTCTTATTGGCGAGACTCAACATCCTTGGTTTCTCAAACGACTGCCTCGCCTGGTTCACCAACTACTTCTCAGACAGAGTTCAGTGTGTCAAATCAGAGGGCCTATTGTCCGGAACTCTGGCAGTCTCTATGGGGGTGCCACAGGGTTCAATTCTTGGGCCGACTCTTTTCTCTGTATACATCAATGATGCTGCTCTTGCTGCTGGTGATTCTCTGATCCACCTCTACGCAGACGACACCATTCTGTATACTTCTGGCCCTTCTTTGGACACTGTGTTAACTAACCTCCAGACGAGCTTCAATGCCATACAACTCTCCTTCTGTGGCCTCCAACTGCTCTTAAATGCAAGTAAAATTAATGCATGCTCTTCAACTGATTGCTGCCCGCACCCACCCGCCCGTCCAGCATCACTACTCTGGATGGTTCTGATGGTTCTGAATATGTGGACAATTACAAATACCTAGGTGTCTGGTTAGACTGTAAACTCTCCTTCCAGACTCACATTAAGCATCTCCAATCCCAAATTAAATCTAGAATCGGCTTCCATAAGACTGCTAAATTGTTAGTTAAATAGTTAACCAAATAGCTACCCGGACTATCTGCATTGACCCTTTTTGCACTAACTTTTATGTCTCATCACGTACGCTGCTGCTACTGGTTATTATTTGTCACTTTATTCCTAATTATATGTACATACTGTTTCTACCTCGTACCCCTGCACATTGACTCAGCACTGGTGCCCCGTGTATATAGGCAAGTTGTTACTCATTGTGTATTTATTATTACATTTATTATTATGTGTTTTATTTTTCTATTATTTCACTATTTCCTTTCTCTCTGCGTTGTTGGGAAGGGCCCGTAAATACTGTAAGTCTACACTTGTTGTTTATGAAGCATTTGAGAAAATGTATTTGATTATCATGTACCTATCCAGGAGCAAGCAAATTAATGTAAAGTGAAACCCAGTAGGGTATAACCTTTATAATTAATATGTAGTTACAATGTAGCAACCTTTGCAGACAATAGGCTAACTAAGAGAAATTAGGAAACAGGAGATAGGAGAACATTAGGTATAACCCTTTCACTGTCCTGTACTCACAATAAGTAGGGATTGATTGATGCTCAATGTTAAATTCTTTCTACTATCACATCTACGCCAATATGACACAAATGTCGATTAAACATCACAATTAAACTTGATTGGAGGTACACAACACACTACCCGCCTCTCGTCATGAGCCGTTCAGCCATTACCATCTTTAACAACCAATTCTGTAATTACACTGTTGTTACAAGGGGTATACATGTATTTATAATGTACTTACCCAGGAGCAAGCAACTTAATGTAAAGTGAAGTGAAATGTTGAATTACTTTGTAGTTACATTGCAACAACCTTTGCAGATAATAGTAGGGACATCAACGGTTCAGGCTGCTGTCACTGTTGAAGCCATAGTCTAGGGCGCCTGTTTCAATTGTCTATTTTTAAACTCCCTCCATGGTTAAAGTAATGATAAATAGATGTCATTGTTGTAAAAATCTGTGAGTGTGCTTCATTTACTATCATCCTCTATCAAAATATTGAATTATTTTGACTTTATGAATTATATTATATTACGCTAAGTCTCTTTTTGCACAATTTAAGAAGAATATCAAAGAGCTTCAGGTGAAGAAAATCTTACTGTATTTGTCGAATGGGTTAATTAACTTGAGGATCTATTTTGGATACATGCACTATGGGTGTGCTAGGATATACATACATTATACACAGAGGAAGTGTTACCGACATTTATTTTACTGTAAACTGGTGGATAGAACGTTAAGCCTACTACATTACACAGACAAACGTTTTCACCACACAACAATTACAGGACATACACGTAATTTTACCTCAGATTGAAGTGGTGATTCGTTGAATTTAAACGCAACATGTGGTGGCCCATGTTTCATGAGCTGAAATAAAAGATCCCAGACATTTTTCATACATGCAAAAAGCTTATGTCATAACGTGGCCCTTTCTGGGTATAGAGCGTGGCATCCCCCTCTCTCTCCCTTCTACAACCAGGTTCTGTTATCTCAGGTCATAAATTCCTGGAGGAGACTCTCTCCTCCTGGCCATGCAGTATATCTATATAGAGAGAGTTTGACAGTAGAACAAACAAACTTCTTCTACATCACAGAACTTGAGAACTGAACAATGTCCATGTTTTGGAGAATGTGTAAATGGTCGGTGGAGAAGCCAGCTACGATCCGGTCCGTTTAGTTTCATGTTTGTGACCTCATGAAAGACAATACAGCCACATTACCATAACTCTGTTTATTCAGGTGCCTCCATTATGAGGTTTGTGTCTAATTATTGTATAAAATGAATGAGTAAAGATGAAACTATTTGTGAAATGATGTAATGATGTTAATGTGAGAGAATTGTATTCCCTTTAAAGTTTAACGAAGTCATTGGCCCGCCCCCATGAGCAGACATGATCTGGCTCATGGGACAGCCCTTTTCTACTGTTACCAATAAAACCCCCACCTGAAGAAATCCTCGTCAGACCACGCATACCTCGGTCAGCTGAGGGGGCGAAGGTTGAGTATAGACCACAAAAACCTCAGTATAAGGTAAGGTTGTAATGGTTGTTGAACTCCTAACCATACCACGTGGAGCATTGGCTACACGGCGGATTGAACTCTGACACTATCAATCCCGACAAGATAAGAGCAAATCTTAGATTGTAATTACTAGTCTGCAGCTAGAAATTATGTCAACCTGAAATGCGAAGACCGACAACCGCTGAAACATCTATTCTATAAGAACATTTCTGAATGGTACTCTGAAGTATCCATTCTTACCACGAAAGACTCCAGGGAAGCAGAGAGACGCTTGGATGAACTTTCCAACAGAAAGACAGACGATTCCAACAGAGATCACGACGACACACTGAGCGTAAATATATATTGATTGCAATTATTCCCGAATGAGTGAGCGTTCATGTGCAAAGGATTAGCATTTCCATTAATATAATTATCAACTGTGTAGTGACTCTTTTGTCTTTCCCGCCCTTCTCAGTCCACACCCACTTCCCTTTGTCCACCAAGCCGTCATATCGGCTTAGCCCACTAGGGAACATCCCCTATCATTTCCTTGTAACCATATCTACTGTTTGTATGTTTATGCATTTCTGTGATTATTTAGTTAGTTAGTAAATAAATGATTAAGACAATTGATGTATGGATGACTCATAGTAAAGGCTGGGTTCGTACAGATAACCAACAGATAACAACAACGACGTTTGGAATGAGGCTAACGTGAGGTAAAGAATAATTCATTAATTAGAAGACTAAGAGTTACATAAGGAAAATTATAACTTTGTAATCTGAAGATTTTCCTTGGTGCCCCGACTTCCTAGTTATTTACATTTACATGATTAGTTTAATCACGTAATAATAATTACAGAGAATTGATTTGATAAAATAACAGTCTTCACTTTAATGATGCCAAAAACACGACACATATCTCTCAAATTGTGTGCACAAATTTGTTTATATCCCTGTTAGTGAGCATTTCTCCTTTGCCAAGATAATCCATCTACCTGACAAGTGTGGCATATCAAGAAGCTGATTAAACAGCATGATCATTACACAGGTGCACCTTGTGATGGGGGCAATAAAAGGCCACTCTAAAATGTGCATTTTTGTCACACAACACAATGCCACAGATGTCTCAAGTTTTAACGTGGAGTGCAATTGACATGCTGACTGCAGGAATGTCCACCAGAGCTGTTGCCAGATAATTTAATGTTAATTTCTCTTCCATAAGCCACCTCCAATGTCGTTTTAGAGAGTTTGGCAGTACGTTCAACTGGCCTCAGAACCGCAGACCACATGTAACCATGCCAGCTCAGGACCTCCACATCCGGCTTCTTCACCTGCGGGATCGTCTGATACCAGCCACCTGGACAGCTGATGAAACTGAGGAGTATTTCTGTCTGTGATAATGCCCTTTTGTGGGAAAAAAAAAAATTCTGATTGGCTGGGCCTGGCTCCCCAGTGGGTGGGCTTGGCTCCCAAGTGGGTGGGCATATGCCCTCCCAGGGCCATCCATCGCTGTGCCCCTGCCCAGTCATGTGAAATCCATAGATTATATGAACTGTAACTCAGTCTTTGAAGTTGTTGCATGTTGTGTTTATATTTTTGTTCAGTATATATATAGCAGCCTTCTAGATGTCCTCATCTAACCAACCATATATAGATTACTCCAAGTTTCCATGTGGTCTTTGTATTAATATTAGGCTATAACTGGTCGCGATACAAACGTATTACTATATAATTACATAGCAACACCTATGTAACTACTATGTTGTTACTACAGTTATAACTGTGTAGTTACTGTACATCGCAATGGGGGGAACTTAATGTAAAGTGTTACCAATCTTGGTTATTGTTTCTTAACCCAAATGATGAAAGCCTTGTTCTCCCCATGTCCTTAGGGGGATGGTGCCTGGTGCTTTTCTGTTGGAGAGGAGAGGATGGGATCCTGACTGTTTCTCTCTTTCTGCTGTTATTTCCCTGTAGAGCAGGAAGAGTGAAGGGAGCTATGAGTGATCGACTGCGCCTCTATTCTATGAGTTTTAGGGGGATTTGAAGTTATTGAAAGTGTGGTGAAGGGTGACAGCTGGGAGATGTCTATGTGATGCCTATCGGACGGCCGGGTGCCTGCCATCATGGTTGTGTGCATCCAGCCAGTCTTCCTCTCAGCCTGTCCCCTCAGGCAGACGGCACAAGCATTCCACTCCATTATCACATACATGTTGTTGTACTACTGGCCAATCATCTGCACTACTCACATATGAGATTTCACCAAGATTGCACAGGAATTTGATATTGATATAAAAATGGCTGTATAGGGCCTTTAAAAGTTGAAAATTGGGAGGTGTGTGTGAATGATGAATGATAGATAGATTGATGGCGAGAGAGAGAGAGGCTTTTTGGGGGGGCTATTCCTTAACGATTCCTCTGAGTAGCCATGCAAGGAATAATGGATGTGTAATGTGGAACGACAGCTTGCAGAGCACTGTCATTAATGTTGTAATTCACTTTTAGTGTTTCTACTATTGCACTGCAACAGGAGGCACAGATGTCACCTGAATCAGCTCCTTCTAGCAGCCAGAGCGCACCCTGTCTTCACCAGCTGTCTATGAACGCACCCTGCCAGCCCACCGTGTGTGCAAATGTGTGCAATGGTGTGTGTGTGTGTGTGTGTGTGCGTGCGTGCGTCCATGATGCCCGGTAAATGTCAACTTCCAGAGTACACTGTATGTATTGATACAGGAAGTAAATCCATACTGTTATAGTATCTTGTTACATCATTGGAATCAAAAACAAATGAATTTTCTTTGCCATTTTTCCTTCTGGTAAATGATTATAGAATACCTAGACTTAAATACTTAGTTTATATTTGGCCCCATTTTAAAAAAGACAATCGTATCAGTACTCTCCCTACTTTATGTTATAAATCATATTGGGACCTTAAATGAAGTGGATGCTTGAATACCCAACACAAATGTCTCCCATCTCTTTAATATAAGTGCACACGTTCACTCTGGAGATCACCCTGACAAAACCACGGAGGAAAATGACAGAAGACGAAAGAAAAGAAGGTCTCAAAGAGAAAATAGCTGACTGACTGTGTAAGCTCAGTTCAGCTCAAAATGAGAAAGTTCATTATATGGCCGTCAAGGTGAAAGGAAGACATCTCCTGGCAGACGCAGTTAAAATGTCCACCTCTCCTACTCAGAGGAGGAAAGAGAAGGAATGAAGAGGGACAAATGCTGTTTTGTGGGGAGGTGTGTGTGTGTGTGTGTGAGGGAGAGCGAGAGTGTGTGTGTGTAATAAATTGAGTAAAAGTGTGTGTGTGTGTGTGCGTGCGTGCGTGTTTGCTTGCGTGCGTGCGTGTGTGTGCGTGCGTGTGTGTGTCTGTGTGTGCGCGCATGTGTGTGTTTGTGTGTGCGTGTGTGTGCGCGTGTGTGTGTAATAGAGAGACTAAAAGTGTGTGTGTGTGTGTGTAATAGAGAGAGTAAAAGAGTATGTGTGTGTGCGTGTGTGCTCGTGTGCGTGCGTGTCTGTTCCAGTACAGACAAGGGCAGCAGTGTTAATGGTATTGCTCTGTAAAATGACCCTTACATCCGTTTCTTCATACATTTCCACAGTGCTTCAAAAGTCCTCATATTTTCCCTTTGTCAGCAGTGTATCATTGTTATGTGTATGTGACCTCTAGAAGGAGCTTGTGTTCCTTCATGTAGCCTTTCATGTTCAGCCTGTGCTCCCTTGTTATTTGATTGCATTCTGAATGCATTTTCCCTAACAATGAAACAGAAGGTTATCCCCGTTGACATATAGCTTCTATGGTTAGTGTCCTGCGCTTTAATACAGGGTTAGCCTATGAATATCAGTTTAATAGACAAAACTAGTTTCATTCCACTAATATTTGCCAATACAAGTGGATGGTTAAAATAGCTCCACTCACTCAGTAACACTACTGTATATTATGCTGAGTGTGCCACTTATCATACAGCCTCAAGCTAAGGCAGCATTAGCCATACCTCCCCTGGCGATGCAACATTAGAAATGAAGGGGTATCAGGAAACTACTGTAGCCCTGTGTGAGGAGGAGCCACAGTGTTAGAATGGTTCCACACAGACCTATAAATGGGATGTTTGATACAGTACATACTGTAGTGTTTCATAGCAGATGTTCCTGTCCTTTGTCTCGCAGACGCTGTTTCACACAGAGTGATGCTGAGACTGGCTTAGGCTTGCAGCACCACTGAAGACTGGTACACGGCACTAGACAATGACTATTAGCCCCAAGACCAGCGAACAGTGATCAACTGACCTCTGAGACAGGTAAGACTGTTACAAATGTGAACATTTACCACCCTGTGTAGATAACTGTTACATATACTACAGAACGAGGCTCATTTCACCAACATGTAGGATACGGTTTCCTTATCCTCATATGAATCAAGTTCTCTTAGAAGTAAATCTTCATGTGGCAGAAAGTGATGTGGGGGCCGGACAAGGGGGGGCTAGTGGGTCTAGGCAGGTGTGATGTAGTTGAAGTTTGTATGATGTTGTCGTTTGTATATGAACGTTTTGTATTGTTAATAAAATATAAAAAATTTAAAAATATATAAAAAATAAGTAAATTGTATACTCTACCAAAAGACAACATTATCAGGAATTAGTCTTTCCCTGTGTCCTGTGGACTCAATGACAGTCTCACTCTCAACGTCAAATAGCAGAGTTACTTGTTTACTTCACTATGAATTACGAACGCATGTTTGATTTATCTAAATTCTATCACTGCACTGCAGTATACAATAGATCTCATTCAAATTAGTCCGTTTCTGCAGTTGGGTGGAAATGTGTTGAATCTTTTCACACTCACCTCAAAGCTAGTCATCATTTTCCTTTTCAAGGGAACTTGAAAGTGGTGTCAGAAGGAGACGTGGCATGGGTTTGTGTTTGTTTTCTTCTTGCATATAGAGTAGTTACTTTGAAAAGCGCAGGGCTGGCTCGGTGATGGAGCGTAGGATGATTCAGCAGGAATCCAACAGCCCATGTGACTGATTCACATTTGAACATAAGCAGAAATACGGCCACTCCAGGGAGTTGCGGGGAGGAATGGAAAAATAGCCTCAAATCTCTCAGCAGCAAATCAAAAGTCTCTTTGTTTAAGTCCTGTTCTGTGTCACCTGCTCTATGGCTCACCGGTGTGTTGTGGTGTACATGGGGGTACTGATTGCTCTTATTCAAAATAAGCACCATGACAAAGATGGGGAAGAGGAGTTTTTTGAATGTGCCTCTCCTGAAGAGGAGGGCCTGAGAGGATTATATGGCTCAGTGGGCACCGTATTGTGTAGGGAGTGGATACAGCAGGTACCCATTTGAATCCCAGCCAAGAGACAGACACAATGTTGCAGGGGATAATGTTGCCTCCCAGCAATTCAACTCTGGAGGTTTGGAGTGGTTTAGGGGGAAGCATGTTCAATTAGCCATTTTTCCTCCCTCTCAGCCATGTCTTACGCTTATCTTCTTTCTGACCACTTTGTAGGAGAACCTGAGAACTGTACGGAGGAGTCGTTTGCTTTGAATTCTTTAGGTGCCAAATTGAATTCCCTCCATCATTCCTCTCTCTGTGTATCATTTGCATTGACATATCTAATGCATACACATTTTCAAGTACTAATCAAAGGCAGAGATTTCGCCCTTTATCCAAGTATCCTAGAAACACTGTGTGATCTGCTCCCGTCAGCACCACAGAACTTTCCCATACCCTTGGGTCTTTGTGTCCCTGGTTTCAAGTTGGTTGTTTACAGTACAGAGGGGTTGTGTTCCGTGCCGTCCCCCCTCCTTCCCCCAGTAGCGTAGGGCAGCGGGGTCTCAAAGCCTCGTCGTCCAGGACAAATTGGTGGATAGCGGCTCATTTACTCGGAGCCGTCATGAATGGACTGTGCCGTGACTGTGTAAACAAGTGCAAAGACTCCCAAGGGCATTCCTGCATAAATAATGACTCCAGGAGATGTTTGCCATTTGTACCACTCACTGGCTGCAGACATGGGTCAGCTAGTCTCCTCTATTGGGAGGCTTCAGTAAACAACAGCCATTAATGACACGACAAGTTTACCTGCCTGGTGTGTGGGAGCATCCTCATTGGCTGCTGGGCCTTCTTTGCTTCTCTCCCCATTCAGACTCTTCCTGTTCATCTGTTCATAGCACTCATTTCCATCTCTCCTGGTGAACGGCAAGGTTTTATGTAGCTTTTGAAGTGATGTAACAGAGGGACTGTTGAGAGTGTGTTCAAGTCTTACATGCTGTGTTTACTTGAGCATCATCTTCACTGTGCTTCACTTCATCCAGTCAACTGTGTTTTCAGGAATCCACCCAGGTCTTAACACCAGCTGTAAACACTGACTACTCAGATTGTGGGGCATATCCAAAAGCCTGTATAGGTTTGAGCTCTAAGCGTGGGTTTGAGGGAGAATGGTTAGCATGAGGCTCAGCTCTGCAAGGGAAGGTGATGTGACAGCGGGAGAGGGAGGCAGAGTGAGCGGGAGCGAGAGAGAGAGAGGAGGAAATAAAGACAAAGAAACACCCACTCCTCATTAGCTTAAGCATTGTGTGTATCCATCATCCTGTAAAATAACATCTGAAAAAAGAGAAAGCCCACGTCTGCCGCGCGGCAACATGGGATGGAGATATAAAATGAATCTCTGCACTTAGGCGGTGCCATCTGTTCATCTGGGTGGAGAGCACGCCTTTACGCCACACGTTCTTTGTCCCTCCCTCTCCCTCTCTCTCTGTCTCTTTCTACTCAACCGCCAGAGAAACCATCTTTGCTCAGAAACCAGAGAGCTCAACAAAACGACATGCCTCAATGCCAACCCCGGGGCTACGTTTTTTCCTCTTGTTCTTAATTTCCCTGATAGTGTGCATATCTTTACCCAGTTTTTGATACAATATGCGAAAAACATAGTGACATAATAGAATTTGAGCTCCATGTGAGAAATAGGATTATCTTGGGGAGATTGTCAGCGACGTGTTACGGTAATCACTTTCTTCCAGGAGCCGAGAGACGTGACTCACTCACAACTTGACCCGCTGTCATTATCTATTCCGTCTGACAGTATTTATGCAGTTTGCTTGATCTGGTTTTCCTTCAGGTGCTTTAGAAAATGAATGGAGAGCCCAATAATATATATATAAATGTGGAATAAGGAAAAATAAGTAATCCCCCTTGCAAATTGGAACAAGGAGTAAATCCTGGTCCACCTTGGGGCCCGAGCCAGCTAGCCAGCCAGTCAGTCAGTTGGTCCGTGTTGTGTTGTTGCTCCAGACATTGTTGTGGATCGTCAGCGCGGTGGAGCTGTGTGTTCTCTAGGTCTCCTCTCCACATCTAGTCAGACTCCCCAGTGTTCTAATTGATACAGGATGTGTTTCCCAGGCCTCTGGAGGAAGGTCACAATGCATGACTTTGACACACTATGGAGCCACACAGAACAGAACATTCACAATGTAACAAATACTGAGCTATATTGTAGGCTAAAAAAATTGGGAAATGATTATTTTATACTTATATAATTGCTCAGAGAAACAGATTTTGTTTAAAAAGTAATATTTATTTCTAAATAAGATAGGAGTAAAAATGATTGGCACCCCTATTTTAAATACCATTCAATACCTCACGAGGATAATGGCACTGAGCCTTTTTATTAAATGTTTTATGACATTTGTGACGCTCGTCGTAAGGAGTAGACCAAGGTGCAGCGTGTTGATTGCTCATGATAAATATTTATTTTAACTCAGAACACTAAAACAAAATAACAAACAAACGGAAAACGAACGTCACGTTCTGCAGGCTTTACAGAGCTGTGCAAAAACAAGATCCCACACACAAGGAGGGAAAAAGGGCTGCCTAAGTATGATTCCATGGATCATCACTGGAGGCTTCGTACGTGGAGCCGAAATAGGTCTCACCAGACTAGGGAACGTTGCTGGAGGCTCCGGACTGGGAAACGTCGTTGAGAGTTCTGGACTAGGGAACGTCGCTGGAGGCCGGATGCACAGAGCAGGCACAGGGTATACTGGGCCTTGGAGGCGCACTGGAGGTCTGGAGCTTATGACTGGCACAACCCGTCCTGGCTGGATACTTCCTTTAGTCCGGCAAGGGCGGGTCGCTGTCACAGGACAAACTGGGCTGTGCAGGCGCACTGGCGACACAGTGCGTAGAACTGGCGCAGGATATACTGGGCTGTGGAGGCGCACTGGAGGTCTGGAGCTTATGACTGGCACAACCCATCCTGGCTGGATACCCCCCGTAGCCCGGCAAGCGCGGGGCATTGGAACAGGTCGCACAGGTTTGTGCTGGCGAACTGGGGGTACCGTGCGTAGAGCTGGCGAAGGATAACCTGGGCCGAAGAGACGCACCGGAGACCAGGAATGCTGAGCCAGCACAATCCTTCCTGGCTGAATGCCAACTCTAGCACGGCAACTGCGGGGAGCTTGCACCGAGCATTCAACATTGGAGAACACATTAGGAGGGATCTTAAACCATTCCTCCATACAGAATTTTTTCAGATCCTTGATATCCTTTGTCTGCGCTTATGGACTGCCTTCTTCAATTCAAACCATAGGTTTTCCGGAGACTGAGATAGCCATTGCAAAATGTTGATTTTGTAGTCAATTAACCATTTGTGGATTTTGATGTGTGCTTGGGGTTATTGTCTTGCTGGAAGATCTACTTACGTCCCAAGTTTCAGCCTCCTAGCAGAGGCAACCAAGTTTTGGGCAAAAATATCCTGGTACTGGGTAAAGTTCATGATGCTGTTGACCTTAACAAGGGCCCCAGGACCAGTGGAAAGATGGTGGTTATGAGGTTCTTTTCTGCTTATACATCCTTATTTCGATGCCAAAACCATCACTGGAGTGTGTGGCCAAAGAGCTTTATTTTTTATGTCGTCTGACCATAGCACCAGTTCCAATTCAAGTGCCCATGCCGTTTAGCAAACTCCAGGTGTTTACATTTGTTGGATGACATGAAAATAGAGCTCTTTGGCCACGCACACTAGTGGCAGGTTTGGTGTCAAAGAAAGTTACATAAGAAAAAATAACTCCATACCTACTCTAAGATATGGTGGAGTATTTTTGATGTTATGGGGCTATTTTGCTTCCTCTGGTCCTGTGGTACTTTGCCCAGTACCAGGACAGTTTAGCCATGAACCTGTTTGCCTCTGCTAGGAGGCTGAAACTTGGCCGCAAGTGGATCTTCCAGCAAGTCAATAAGCCCAACTATCAATATCCACAAATAAATTGTTAATTGACCAGAAAATCCACATTTTGCAATGGCCATCTAAATCTCCAGACTTGAACCCTATTGAAAACCTGTGGTTAGAAATACTAGAACAGAAAATCCACACAGTTTAGATAGAAAGAGTGACATCCTTCAACAGTTGAACACTTTGAAGTTTGAATATGACACAATAAACACCTGCCATGAAATCCAAGCACCAATATGTTCAGCAAGGTGAAAGTGCAGGGAAAATGCTTGCTTGGTAAAGTAAGGAAGAGGAACATATCATCTATAGCATTTAATTTAAACCCCAGATGGTAGCATATCAATGGATACTTCTGAAATGAACTGAGTCTTTAAAACCTTTAATCACAAACTGTATCAATCTGAAAGCATTCAAAGGATGATATAAACTATTTCCTTAATGAGGCCATTTTAGCAATTCTAAGTGAAGCAGAGAAAATGTATATGATAGAAACATTACCCTAGGTAAACTGTTGGAGGCCATCAGTGATGTGCAAAACAGGAAATCTCCTGGTAATGATGGATTCTCAGTGGAATGTTACAGACACTTTCTTCCCAAATTACTAAAGCCTATGTTACTTATCCTTACTTATACTTTCTAATTATGACTTTTCAAGTATAGGAAGTACATTTAAGTGGAAATGGACAAAGACACGTATGCAATACCTGGGTGTACTGATACCATGCAATCTGGAGGAGGCATATACAATTAATTACTGTCCTTTAATAGATAGGCTTGAATCCGATGTTCAGAGATGGAGATCTCTCCCTATGTCCATGTTATGTAGGTTCAACATAATCAAAATGAATATATTACCAATGCTGATATACTTATTCCAGGCCTTGTCAGTTTCAATTCCATCCAACTTTTTAAATCAAATAAATGACTTGCTCTCCAACTTTATTTGGACAGGAAAGACCTCAACAGTCAAATAGACTGTTTAACACTTACCCCAAAAAGCTGGAGGTCTTGGACTGCATCATATTAAGGTGTATTACTGGGCTGCACAACTGCGTTCACTTAAACAATGTACAGCAGACAATCCTTGTCCATGGAGGAGGATAGAAGACATACATGTTATACCCTATGATCTAAAATATATTCACTAGTTCAGGCCCAAGGCATTGAAGAAAAAAATGGACAATGATTCTCATTCGTATTTGGGAACATTTACATAAATGAATGAGGTGGAAAGAAGCAATATTGCCAAGCACCCCTATTTGGGGTAACCTCACCTTACCTCCAATATTTATGACACATTAAGGTTCCAAACTGGCATCAGGAATTTGGAGCATATGTACTATGTTGGCTCTCTACTGATCCAAGGCCGATTTCTTATAGTTCTTACAATTCAGAAATCTTATTCAATCGCTTCAACAGAGTCTGGATGAACCAAAGGCATCGAGCATAGAAAAATACTGAAAGAAATTGAGGAGAACCGTTGGTCACAGACACGTGAAAATGTTCATACCTGCTCCTACAACTTACTACGGTTATATAATTCATAAGGACTTATTACACTCCTGCCAGGATGCATGTAATGCACCCAGAAATTTCACATTTCTGTTGGAGATGCAACAATCACAATGCTGTGGTCCTGTGACAAACTAACACCATTTTGGGATAATATACTGTATGTGCTACCATTTCATTGTGTCTAAGAATGTATATCCATCCACCTCCACGATTAGGTGACGGCTACTTGTGCCACGTTTGCGTGCCGGTCAGGGCTGGGGGGCTCTGGGGTTTCTCTGGCTGGTTGTAGTTGTGCGCCTGTTGGGGGGTTGGGGTTTCCTGGTTCCGACTGGCGCATGGGCACAGCATTGTTTTGGAAGGCAGAGGGCTATTTTGTGTTTTTGTGTGCTATTGTGGGCAAGTGTGGGCATGTTGATGTGTGTAATTGTGGGCGTGTGCGGGCATGTTGTTGTGTGTGATTGTGGGTGAGTGTGGGCATGTTGTTGTGTGTGATTGTGGGCGCGTGTGGGCATGTTGTTGTGTGTGATAGTGGGCGCGTGTGGGCATGTTGTTGTGTGTAATTGTGGGTGAGTGTGGGCATGTTGTTGTGTGTGATTGTGGGTGAGGGTGGGCATGTTGTTGTGTGTGATTGTGGGAGAGTGTGGGCATGTTGTTGTGTATGATTGTGGGTGAGTGTGGGCATGTTGTTGTGTGTGATAGTGGGCCCGTGTGGGCATGTTGTTGTGTGTGATTGTGGGCGCGTGTGGGCATGTTGTTGTGTGTGATTGTGGGTGAGTGTGGGCATGATGTTGTGTGTGATTGTGGGTGAGTGTGGGCATGTTGTTGTGTGTGATTTTGGGCGCGTGTGGGCATGTTGCTGTGTGTGATTGTGGGCGCGTGTGGGCATGTTGTGTGTGATTGTGGGCGCGTGTGGGCATGTTGTTGTGTGTGATAGTGGGCGCATGTGGGCATGTTGTTGTGTGTGATTGTGGGCCCGTGTGGGCATGTTGTTGTGTGTGATTGTGGGCGCGTGTGGGCATGTTGTTGTGTGTGATAGTGGGCCCATGTGGGCATGTTGTTGTGTGTGATTGTGGGCCCGTGTGGGCATGTTGTTGTGTGTGATTGTGGGCCCGTGTGGGCATGTTGTTGTGTGTGATTGTGGGCCTGTGTGGGCATGTTGTTGTGTGTGATTGTGGGCCCGTGTGGGCATGTTGTTGTGTGTGATAGTGGGCCCGTGTGGGCATGTTCTTGTGCGTGATTGTGGGCGCGTGTGGGCATGTTGTTGTGTGTGATAGTGGGCCCGTGTGGGCATGTTGTTGTGTGTGATAGTGGGCCCGTGTGGGCATGTTCTTGTGCGTGATTGTGGGCGCGTGTGGGCATGTTGTTGTGTGTGATAGTGGGCCCGTGTGGGCATGTTCTTGTGCGTGATTGTGGGCCCGTGTGGGCATGTTCTTGTGCGTGATTGTGGGTGCGTGTGGGCATGTTGTTGTGTGTGATAGTGGGCCCGTGTGGGCATGTTGTTGTGTGTGATAGTGGTGGATGTTTTGTTTTTGTGTTGTATTTTGTTCATTAAAAATAATAACATAAGAGCAGATGAAGGATATCAAGGATCTGGAAAGATTCTGTATGGAGAAATGGTCTAAGATCCCTCCCATTGTGTTTTCCAATCTCATAAAACATTTTAGAAAAGGCTCAGTGCCATTATATCCTCGCAAGGTGAGGTATTAAAAGTTATTAAAAACAGGGGTGGCAAATCTCTCTTTTTAAGAGAAAAACATATTACAAAATCTCTTTCTCTGAGCAATTGTATTAGTATGAAATAATATAATTAGCCAATTTTTTTAGCATACAATATAGCTCGGTATTTGTATTTTTTGCTCATCTTTATCAAGGGTGCCAGTCATTTTGGACCTGACTGTAGATACATCTATAATTTTTGGAGTAGTGCACACGTTTGGCAATCTGATCGTTTGGCCTCATTTGATCAAAAAGGCCAAACAGAACTTCAGGTGCAGCAATGATTAAAGGGAATCATATCACCCCGTACCCAAACCAAAGCACCTTCGGCCTCCCTGTGGTCAGTGGATTAACATGAGAGTGTGTTTGTCTGTGATCTGTGCCCAGGAATCTGGGAGGTGCATATTTTCCTCTCATCTTTGCCAAACGGTGACACATGGCTGGCCATGCATCATGTTTGAGTGCTTGGCTGGCTGACGTCTAGTCATCTCTCCACGGCCCTTCGGCCTGCTTTCCCAGGCCGTAAAGAGGACATCCATCAGGACAGGTGTAATTTGCCGTGCAGTCGCCGCTTCTTTGCCAATACAATTTGTTAACCAATTGTTAAATGCGTACGTGATTGAATGCCCGCCGTACGACCCTTATGGATAGGATAAAATGATTTGCTTCATGTTTCTCTCACTTGTTTTCCAGAAATCAACTTGACACGTTATTTAACCCAGCCGTGATTTATATCGGAGGGCTTTTCATTTTGAAAATGTATTTTTTTAAAGGGATATGTAAACAAATTTTTGATCACATAAATCTTTGACCTGTTGTCAGTGGCTCAGCGGAATGAAGAGGATAGTGGTCTATGGAGCAATGTTGTGAGTCATATTTTACTGAAATAATGATGAATTTATGCAAGGAGAGACAAGATCCTCGTTTTAATCTCCCAGTAGAACATGGTCTAGATGAAATGGTTGCTGAGCTTTTAGCTCCCACAGTTACCTCAGCAATTTGTCAGTCTAACTGGTATACACTGGCGGGAAGTGACATGCCAGTCTCCAATGGCCCACGCTAAATGTACTTCACGCTTCAAAGTATCTGTTGTTCACTGACGTTGAGGTGACCCGGACAATTCTATGTTATTAAATGCTTGGAGAAGTTTAAACCAATGACCGCAGTGTGTTTCCTCAACTCAACGACCCCTTTTTATTCTTTACCAGTTGTTTGAGTAGCAACCTTTTGTCTGGGCAGGTGTCAACAACATCACCAATAAGTGTCCTTTCCCAGACAATCTCTTTGTACCAGACCACTTCTAAAGTCACTGCAGGGCTTTTGTATGTTGTTTTTCATCCTGACTACACTTAATGTCTCCATCTCTTTAAACATGAAAGGATTATTTTGATATGATTCCTTTGAAATTCCCAACATCAAAGCTGACAGCCTTATTTGCTTCGTAGTGTATTTCCCTGCTCAGGTCACGTCACATGTGTCTGTAGTAATGAATCATCAATCAGATGCTATTGACTTTTGGGCATGCAGAGATATCTCAGCCATGCAGATTTAAAGCTTGTGCTATATGAACAGAAACGACATGAGGGAATCACTGTGGTGTGATCTTAGGTCTCAGGGGTGGCCCCGCTTGTCAGAATGTGCTGTTGCAGGATCTTCCTGATGAAGTCATTAAGAAGTCATTAAGAAACCATTAAGAATCATTATGTCGGCGAGGTGGCACTCTGGTGTGCGCACTGTGAAGCACCAGGCATCAGGAAAACTTGTTAATCACGCAGTTTATTTGTTTCCCCAGTGTGAGACTGTAAATACTACGACACTGTGTTGAAGTGTACCTCCTAATGAAAGTCTGTATTAGCTCCTCTGCCAGTGTGTGTGAACGGCCGTCTCCAGAGGGGCTGCCTCATCATCGCATGGTGGCTTCCGCTTCTCCAGCTAACTCTCTAAAGCAATAAACAACAGCACACATTTTTGATTTAGTTCACTCATTTTCCCCCCTAATCTGCCAGGTGGTTGATTTATGGAACGTCAGAGATATCAGGGATTGCATTAAAGGCAGAAGAGACGTGCGCTAGCAGCGTAGCCGCCGGTGTCGGTTAGTACACACTGGACTGTGTTTGTGTGTGTATCTCTCTGTGTGTGTATTCATCAGTTTGTGTGTGGATATGTCTGAGGGAGAGTCTGTACTTGGCGTGTGTCTAGACATGACTTGGGCGAGTGTGTTTTTCCAGCTGATTGTGTTTGACAACTAGAAGGCCCATCTAGTGACAGGGTGGGAGGAGGAGTCACTGAAGAACCCTTATCTCCCTCATTAGGCCTAAGAGAGATGTCGCCTTTCCCCATAATTATCTCTATACACTAAATCTCTCATTAGGATGCCTGTCTAATCTGAACCCTCTGAGAGACAGAGAGGACACAGTGGAGCCAGTCTTGGGGAGGCGTTAGGAGGACCATGGGGGAGGCGTGTCTAAAGGGCTCAGGTGCCTGGCTCTATCTTCTATTTCAGAGTAAATGAGGTCTGCTTGACCACTGAAGAAGTGCTGCCTGTTCTCTTTAAATGCCTCGTGTGGGTCAGACATCCCAGCACTAATAAGGGTGTGTGTCAGGGGGTGACGGGATGGAGATACAGTGGGGCTTGACCAACTTGAGCTTTATTGTGGGCTAAAGTAGTTATTTCTCAATCTTTGTTTTGGAATTGTTAGCCATAGTCGAGCGCCAGCCTGTAATATAACACAAGTAGAACAACATTGTGCCAACAGATGTTGTCGAAAAGCTGCCATGTTTATTTAATAAGTTGTTTGCCTCAGCCCACACTTGTCTTGGACATCCTCTCCCTTCTGTCTGTCAAACTGAGTATTCACCTTTCCTCTGACTATACCCACCCAGGTCAACCAACTTCCCTCACAGCTTAATCTTTGTTGTGTGTAAACACATTAACTGGCAATTAATATGGAGATTCTGCTCCAGATGTGCTTGTAAGTGTGAATTTTGGACTTGGCAAGTGAGACTTTGGTCCATATGGGTGAGCTGCTGCAGCAATATTCCACCTGCTTCAGCCGCCATTATAGTACACTGGCAAACAAATGGCTCTCTAGCCAAAGACAGAATAAGAGCAGTAGCATTTGGTGTGGGTCTACTGAGGAGCAGAGAAATAGCTCATATTTGCAGTACTTTTTACACCTGGTGGTGTACATGAGTTAAAACATAGCAAGTTAAACTGATTTAGTTTAAAGAAGAATGACAAATTATTTTATGTTAAAGTAAAACCTGTAATTCAACAGCACAGTGTGTACTAAATGCATCTGCCATATCACAAAAAGGATTAGGATTAATTTGTTTATGAATAATCAAAGCGGTATTACATAAACGGCTGATAAGTCTTACACTGCGTAACAAAAACACGATTATACTTTTCTGAGTGTGAGACTGAGTGGAATACTTAAGTAAGTTTGTAATTTGACAGCTTGCTCTCCTGTATAAGAGAGAAAAGTCACAATACCATTATATTGCAATAACTCTGTGAAGATGTTCAACTTGAAAATGGCGGAGTGCCTTCATTTTACCACCTCCTCTACTTTTTAATGTCAAGTGTGCATATTTGGAAAAGAGCTGGCAAAAAGACTGTTTGACACGTGCCTCATGTGATATTCTCTCTAATCTGGGGACAGGAAATGGAAAGCGGTCACGTTATTCAGTGCTCACTGGCAGCATGCAGAGCTTTGACTTAAATTAGCCATCGATGTTAAGAGTGATAAGAGAGAGAGGAATACACATTGGAGCAGCAGTATCCCTCCACATGAGAAGCTGGGGCTAGGAGCTCTGTTCCAAATTCTAGTCTGCCTAGCCACAACCTCCCACTCACCGCCACATGGGGGGCTGTGCTCAAAATGTGTGTCTGCCGGCGCAGCCCGGATGGACCAGTGCTCCCCTGATGGTAGCATCCTTCCCCTGAGGTCTGCTCGGTGCCCATGGGGAAGGGGAGCGAGGCGTTAGCTAGCAGAAGCTGGACACAGTTTCTCTCCCTGGCATGGGCGTCATTTTGGCTCTGGCCAGCCCTCTGTCGGCCAACAGCTCTGTCTTTTCCGGCCGGCCTGGGTGCCCGCATGGGGCCTGGCACAGTGTGCCGTGAGCTTGGCATCCCGGACAAACAACAGGAGGTGGAGGCTTCCTCTCTCTCCTGATGATCTGCTCCAAGGACGATTTCCTTTCTTTCAAACACTGGATGAGGTAACACTAGTCTGACGCTGTCTTAGAGAATAGGATAGCATATAATGCAATATAGAATAGAATTAGAATTGAATTGTAGCTTATAGAATAGAATAATTTAATTATTCTTCATTCTTAACACCACATGGATATTCAGGACCACTAATTGCTGGATAAACCAGGCTGAAGTCAACATAGAAAATAACAATGTTATACCTTTATATATACATACATTAACAAACATCCCCTCACGCTTTGTACAGTACAGTACATACAGTGCATTCGGAAAGTATTTAGACCCCTTGACTTTTTCCACATTTTGTTACGTTACAGCCTTATTATAAAATTTATTAAATAGTTGTTTTCACTCATCAATCTGCACACAATACCCCATAATGGCAAAGCAAAAACAGGTTTTTAAAAATGTTAGCACATAAAAAAAGGAAATATTACATTTACATACGTTTTCAGACCCTCTACTCAGTTCACGTTGAAGCACCTTTGGCAGCGATTACAGCCTTGAGTCTTCTTGGGTATGACACTACAAGGTTGGCATACTTATATTTGGGGAGTTTCTCCCATTCCTCTCTACAGATCCTCTCAAGCTCTGTCGGATTGGATGGCTATTTTCAGGTTTCTCCAGAGATATTCGATTGGGTTCAAGTCCGGGTTCTGGCTGGGCCACTCAATGACATTTAGAGACTTGTCCCGAAGCCAATCCTGCATTGTCTTGGCTGTGTGCTTGTCTTGGCTGTGTGCCAAATTGTCCTGTTGGAAGGTGAACCATAACCCCATTCTGAGTACCTGAGCACTCTGGAGCGGGTTTTCATCCGTTCATCTTTGCCTCGATCCTGACTAGTCTCCCAGTCCCTGCCGCTGAAAAACATCCCCACAGCATGATGCTGCCACCACCATGCTTCATCGTAGGGATTGTGCCAGGTTTCCTCCAGACGTGACGCTTGGCATTCAGGCCAAAGAGTTCAGTCTTGTTTTCATCAGACCAGAGAATATTGTTTCTCATGGTCTGAGAGTATTTAGGTGCCTTTTGGCAAACTCCAAGTGGGCTTTACTGAGGAGTGGCTTCCGTCTGGTCACTCTACCATAAAGGCCTAATTGGTGGAGTGCTGCAGAGATGGTTGTCATTCTGGAAGGTTCTCCCATCTCCACAAAGGAACTCTAGAGCTCTGTCAGAGTGACCATCGGATTCTTGGTCACCTCCCTGACCAAGGCCCTTCTCCCCCGATTGCTCAGTTTGGCCGGGTGGCCAGCTCTAGGAAGAGTCTTGGTGGTTCCAAACTTCTTCCATTTAAGAATGATGGAGGCCAACGTGTTCTTGGGGACCTTCAATGCTGCAGACATTTTTTGGTATCTTTACCCAGATCTGTGCAAGAAACAATTCTGTCTCGGGGGTCTACGGACAATTTCTTTGACATCATGGCTTGGTTTTTGCTCTGACATGCACTGCCAACTGTGGGACCTTATATAGACAGGTGAGTGCCTTTCCAAATCATGTCCAATCAATTGAATTTACCACAGGTGGACTCCAATCAAGTTGTAGAAACATCTCAAGGATGATCAATGGAAACAGAATGCACCTGAGCTAATTTTTGAGTCTCATAGCAAAGGGTCTAAATACTTATGTAAATAAGGTGTTTCTGTTTTTTCTAAATTTCTAAAAACCTGTTTTAGCTTAGTCATTATGTGGTATTGTGTGTAGATTGCTGAGGGTTTTGTATTTTATTTAATAAATTTCAGAATAAGGCTTTATCATTAAAAAGTTGTACTTTCCAAAAGCACTGTACAACGTAAACATCTCTGCCCACATAATAGATATTAGGTCAAAATGTTATTTATTAATATCAACAGATGCTCTGAGGAAGTAAACACATGTGAAACAGCAAACTTGCCCACTCTTAGTAGGAGGAAACACAGTGCAAGAGAAGAGAGCATCCTCCATGCCTCCTATTTCTGGAAGCAAGCTGTCAAAGGTCAGTAGGACCAGTAGTGGGAGGGGAAACCATCCAAGACATCCCTCCATGTTTATCTTCTCTCCGAGCTCCAAAAGTAACTCCTCTATTTTATTAGAGTTACATCTCTATTATTATTATTATTATTGTGTCTGTCAGCCCAACTCCTATTGATCTTACAGTGTAGCTAATGAGCTAGAAGCTACTCTCCCTGCTTCCAGAAAGTGACCGGAGAGCGATTTGAATCCTTAAAAGTCCTCCAGACATGGCGTGGAGGGATCTCCCATTAGCATATGTGGAAGGAAGGCTAGTCTTGAGACCGCTGATGAAAATAAAGGAATTTGTATTTTAAAGCAGTGCCCTTCCTGTAACCCCCATAATTCATGCTGTTTATGATGTAAATATTTCAGAGGGGTGAGATGACCCCACAGCATGGCCAAAGGCCATTAATAATCATAAAAATGTGAACCTCCCTCTCAATGATTAATTGCATGCAATTTGCATTATGCTTTGTTTGCGGTGAGCTTTAAGCAATTTACTACAAGCCAAGCACAACTGCTCCGAAGTAAACCAAGGCTACTTCAAAGTGATTTTCGCTTCCATGTTATTAGTTCATTTACATTTCTCTCCGTAGAGGTTTCAAGATGGAGTGAGCCAGCAGGAAATACCGCAAATTCACTGAATGTCAACAAACAACAAGCATTACTGCACATTGGTGTTTGAGAGTGTTTTCTTCATATCTTCACTGGTTGTTATGTGACCTTCAGATGTAATGGTTTTATAATGTGGTTACTTAAAGGTTACTCAATGTATTTTTCACATGGACAAGCAGTATGCTTTGTAAAATTTGTATCAGAAACAATGATAAAATCCCCTTTTGTTGTATTTTTGTCTGATCTGATGGTTATTGTTACTAGGCTATGAAATATTCAAACCCTGACAAACCCAGCCTGGTATCTTGGCACCTTCACCCGCAGTCTACTGGCTTGGGCAAGGACGATTTTCTATGTCAATGAGATCAGAAAAAGCATGCATATTAAACATTTGCTAGAGTGTTTATATAGCAGATTGAGGTCCAAGATTACAAGGTCCCCTGCTCACCGTATCATGTCTCAGCCTCCCTCAGTGACTGGCCTAAAGTCACTGCTCTCACTTGTTCTCCACACTGAAGAACTGCACTGTGGTCAGATTTGTGTATTTGATACCATAATGTCCAACAATAGACGTTATGAAAGTACAGTACAAAGGATTATAGCATTATTGTTCACTACAGCCCAGCAGAAAGTGTTGGCTGACTTTGTAATGTTGGCACCATAGTGTTTTAGCAGGTATAGTAACTGGTTAACCAATTCCTGGTGATCAGACAGGCAGACAGACAGGCCGACTGAGGCAAGGCAAGACTAGCTAAAGAAAGAGGCTCTCTACTGGGACATTAAAGGCCCTGGCGGTCAATAATCTTATTTGATGTGGATTCTTCAAACGCTGAACCAACGGGGGGCTGAATTGGAGGTTGGCCTGGGTTACAAACCACTCACCACCACCACCACTACTAGCACCACCATGCGCACAGACAACACATCTTCAGCCCCTGTGGAACAGGTGTGGGCAATTTAATCGCAGCTCAGCCGACATGATGTCTGATTGGACTGGAGCCGCATCAGATTGTTCCCTCCAATTGAGCTGTGACCAGCTGACATTTTCACAGTATTTAATAAAAGCCACTCTTGATTAGCAAGGCCTTACCACAATCTTTTTATTTATTCGCTGTGGCAGAAAAGCATTAATTCATAGTAATTAATTAACAAGTGGTGGAGGGCCTGGCCACAGCACAGCTGCCTCCTCTGGGAGAGAGGCTGGTGGGAGGAGGCAAAAGGAACAGACTCCTTGGCCCTGATTAGATGCAGTCCATTCTCAGCCCTCCCCATGACACTTTTACTGTCTAATGGTAGCCTGCTAACGCTACAGTGGAGTACCTGACTTTACTTCACATTGGAACTAGACTCATGTTACTGTCTGCAGCATCAGCTCCCATTATTGTTACCACTCTGCCTAGCTAGCTCTTTAGTGGTTTAATAAGGATACACAATCAAAACATCTAGAATAGGCTCTAACTTTGGGATTCACATATTTTTTATCAACTGTTATATACTGAATGTATCATACCTGATAATTCAACCTAGATTACAGTGGCTACATTGGCCATTCCTTTGAGTCAAATCAATAACGTGAAAGAGTCCATGTCGCTATCAGTCTCCCAATGCTCCATTTCTGCTCCATGTTGTGATTCTGTTTTGTTTGTATCCTCCTTCCCTTCTCATGTCCTCTGTCTTTGGCTGTCACTTGATTTTAGTCAGAGGGATAAGCTGCTCTCTTTTATCCACACTTCATCCTTTTCTCTTTTATCACCTCATCTTGATTTTCCCTCTCTCACATCCCCCTCTCCTTCCAGTTGGCTGGACATAGAGCTGCCGTTTATGAAAACAGTTTAGACTTGAAAGCAGTGAGATGGAGGGAGTGGAGAGATGTGCAGGATGCTGTTAGACAGTCCACAGGTTCCCTCTCTCTCTCTCTCTCTCTCAGATAGCTCGTCTGTCACTCTCAAAGCCATGTCTGGCGTTTGGCATTCCATCAGCAGCTAATTGTCTGCCAGCTACTTTTAGATGCTGGCTAACGACCTAGTAAATTTAAACTTGCTTACATGTCAGAAAGTTATTTTCTCACAGAGGAGGCAGAGAAGCCGGTAAATGAACAAAGTGAAGCCAGGGTAAATCATTATAGAACTTCTCCAGCTCCTGGTTTAGAAGAGGCACAGGTCCATCACAGCTCAGACAGGCTGGGGACAGTTGTGAGATCCTTTACATTGGTCTGATAAAATGAGATTCTCTGAAACATTGAACTTTCATTCAATGGTCATGCTCTAAATGCTATAAAACACATTGGGATTGGTCCGAATCAGATTGGTTAGTTATTAACTTGTCATGTTGGTTTGTTCATTATTAGTACATGATTTTCTTGTTTTGTTCAGTGTGTCTTTAGATACTATTTGAGTATTCATTTTCTCACAAATAAGTGGCACAACACAAGCATTCCTGTCAGTCAGTTGTGTTGTCGGAGAGTTACGACAATGTGGACTCTATCCAAATGCAAAAAAGAACATATTTGACAAAAACGATCACAAAATATGTCTAAACAGTCAGTCTTAATGATCGGATCCTCTCAAAATATGATTTGTCTTCTCTTCCATCACTCAAATGTAAACAATACTTTACTATTCCAGAAACAACCAGACTTGTGTGCATTTGTTTCTAACATGATATAATAGAACACAATAAAATATAATATCACTTTACAGTCATGTTAAAATAGATGAGGCCGAATTATTTCCTGAAGTGTCTGTCCCAACATAAATACATCTCTCCAGAACAGTGGCCATCTCATTCCATTCCTCCTACTCATGGTTCTCCTACTTTTAGCCATTACTGGGAATTATATAATAGCTCTGCATACATTACAGCATTGAGACTGTTGTGTCCTCAAACCAAGCTAGCATGCAATATCCAGCTTTAGAGCTCAGTGTTCTAATCATCATAGACTTTGATCAAACCATAAATCATTATTGACAAAAGCATTAGCATGGCAAAAAAACATGAATTTGTAATGTTTAAATGTTCAGTGAAAACTAATGCATGTTGATCATAACCAGAGGTATGAGTCTGTGGCCCAGCAGGAGTGTAACACCACTGATTAGCTGATTGCTTTTTGCTGATAGCCACTAATTTGTTGTTGCTGGTATTAGTCACATAATCAGCCCCTCTGACACTGTGTGACATTGGGGATATTGACAAAATATGTTTTCAACCTTCCCTTGAATAAAATGTTTGAATGTATAAATAATGACGACTACAGCCGCATGTCCATTGAACCTTATATTTATGGGCCTACGCATTAGAAAGTGCAATTCCTGAATGATAGAGAAACCCATTAAAGTAGCAATAAAATTGCAAATGCCTTTCCCTTTGCTGTTTTGCTTCCTTTCAGTACGGGCAAAGGGAACGTGTTGCTCTCACCAACTGTGTGCAAGCCTCTGGCTCACAAATACATTGCAATGTGATACGGAACACATTTCCCCATCCAATTCCTCCCTGCTGCGACGGTGAAAACACTCCGTGAGATCCATCTTTTTCAATTACACCAAGAGGGGACAGCCTAGAGGGAGTGGGAGTCTTAAGGGCAGGTCTCTCTCCCAGATCTCAGGCCGCATTAAAATGTATTGGCAGCAGCGGATATTAAAGAGGAATCTGCTGAATTAATCGGCGGGATGCTCAGAGAGGAATATCCATGTGGAGACGCTCAAACACTTACAGAAAAGGCTGAGGGGGGAACAACATTATGAAAATGCACAAACATACCAGGGGATGTAACAAACCCTTAAAAAGCCTGGGAAAGGAGGCCTTAAGAATACATTCAAATAGAATACCAATAACAGCCATAGGGAAATACAGTACAAGTGTAACCGATGTGAAATAGTTAGCGGTGGTGCGCTAATAGCGTTTCAATCGGGTGACATCACTCGCTCTGAGACCTGAAGTAGTTGTTCCCCTTGCTCTGCAAAGGCCGCGGCTTTTGTTGCGCGATGGGTAACGATGCTTCGTGGGTGTCAGTTGTTGATGTGTGCAGAGGGTCCCTGGTTCGAGCCCAGGTAGGGGCGGGGAGAGGGACGGAAGCTATACTGTCACACAAGCAGACCGATATAGGGGCAGCAGGTAGCCTAGTGGATTAAGAGAGTTGGGCCAGTAACCAAAAGGATGCTGGTTTGAATCCCCGAGCTGACTAGGTGAAAAATATGTCAATGTGCCATCAAGCAAAGCGCTTAACCCTAATTGCTCCTGTAAGTTGCTCTGGATAGTGACTTAAATGTAAATAAGAGCAGCTACACAATGACATACAGTAGAAGCAGATCTAAGAACAGCTAGCACCATAACAACCTTCACTAATGGCATTGTTCTGTCCCACTAGCAGGAGCTCCCTGATCCCAGTAGCTAGCAGGAGGTGCTCCATGGTAAAGGTTATGAGCCTCCAGTCATGCCTCCTCATGGTGTGCTATAATCAGTTCACTGTGTGATAAGGGTGTTTGGTGTGTGATCACTCAAAAAGCCTGTTGTGAATGGGGATCGGAAACACCAGGACCCTTATGAGTAATGGGCAGAACCGGGTCCCTTCTCCCACTCATGCCTCTCCACCCCACCTATCCTGACCCAGCTAACACAGAGGGTGAAGCTGCAGCACGCTAGGAGGGAGAGGAAACAGTGTTTGATGCTCCCTCCTGGCCCCCTGATTCACAGCTGGTCATTTGTTTTGCTTTATGTAACGCGGTGTGGTGTCCCTGATCACCTTAAACATGCACACCAGTGTGTGAAACAAACCACACAGCACAGCCAGCCAGCCAGTCAGTCAGCCAGTCAGTCAGTCAGCCAGTCAGCCATTCATCCCTTCCCTCTGCTCCTAATCAGGTTGGATTGCTCCACAACATCATCTGTGTCCTCAGTCCCCTAACTGACCACGGGAAGGGAATTACACCTCCCCAGGTGGCCTCCAGATGGGAGAGAGGGCCCTGCCAGTCAGCGTGCTAGAGAAAGATGAAGAAAGCCCTTCGGGGTAGCCTAGATTGAAAAGCAAGAAAATCTCTCCCAAATCAAAGCGGTGACCCAGCTCACATTGTTGGGGAGATTAAAAGTCCAACTTTATTATACTTTTCATTTTTCAAAGTTTCTGTGATTGATTCATGCCCTAAACCCTTTTTAAGTGTGGTGGCATCACGCTACACAAGGTACTGTGTCAGTCCCCATTACATTAGCACTGTGAATGAACACAAGGTTCATAGTTCAACCGGTATACCCCATCTTAGTATTGCATTTTCATGCACTTGAATTGAGGCCTTGTGTTACTACTGTACACATGTATTACAGACACTATATCCCCCTATATTAACGTCATGGTTTTCATCTGCTCTCTTGGACGACTGATAGATGTAATACGTTGTCATTTTATAGGTAATGGTTCTAACAAGGGGCGACTTGAATTGGATATGTGGATGGTATCTACACCATAATGTCTGCATCATGTTAGAACAGTAAACCCCAGGTGAAGGCTCCATAAATAGTGTGTATCATTTAAATAGGTACTGTATGTGTTTGCCTTGTGCTATGAGCAACCCTGTGAAGGTCACAGTCAAGCTTTGTAGTAAAACTTTACAGGATGAGAGAAGCTCCACAGTGTCGAGGCCTTGGTCCATAATTGCTCGCTACCCTTTTACTTAACGTGGTGAATGGAGAGGTGTGCTGTGCATATGTGTGGCTCAGTACTCTTGGTGATTCAGCGGATGTTGTGTGATCAGTTGGAAGCACTGACCAGGCTTGTCCTACATCGTTCTCCGCAGGGCCACAGATGGGATCTCACTGTTATGGCTTTTGTTGTCTCCACGCTCGTTCGTTGTTCTCTCCTTCATGGTCCCAATCTCCCTGGTCTGTTCTGCACAGGCCCTCCGATTGTCTGAGCGAACAAAACGGCGCTCCCAAGTGATCGCTCTCATTGAACCAGCGACACTGTATGAAAATATGTACTCTGGCATTCAGGCACAGGAAAGGGCAGTCGTATTCAATGCATGGCGGAAAACAAATGGAAACACATTGAAAAATACTGTCGAGTTGCCAAGGACTTTAGAGTGCTTCCACGTTTTTGTCAAGGCTTTTGTCTCTAGCTCATAAAGAATAACACCCCTCTTATTGTCTCTGTCTCTGGACGCCTGAGCAGGGAGTCAGCCTGCTGGTATAGAGAGTAATAGGACAGACAGGTGGGGACATATGCTGGCGCAGACATGACCCTAGACTTCCTCTCCATCGTTCTCTCAGTTTACCCACTGCTGAGACACATCTGGGTCCAGGTGGCATCCAAACATGTTGTCAGCAAGTCACGGTGACTGCTTTAATGGACACAGCCATTCTAACTGACAAGATGGGAAAACAGACATGGCGGTGTCTCACTCAGCCTCTTTATCTTGTGTTTACCGACCACTGTTTCATTGATTACAAAGAGGCCTAGTCGGCCCTGCGCTCAGATGGCCTGCATCTGAAGGCTGTCGTCGCTTCATGATTTCTACTCCTAAAATAGACCAAGATTAAACACTCTCATTTTGGCTCTTTTTCTGTCCTTTCATGCGCGCACGTACAAGCAAACGCACACGTGCACACACACTGTACAGGGGAGGTTTCTTAAATAACAGATAAAAGTTGTTTTGTATGAGTCCTAATTAGTTTCACTCCCCAGACGTGCCAGCACATTTTTAATTGACAACACAGCCAGATTGCACACCAGAAATCGGGCTTCTCTTCTCCTCGGAGACTTTGGGAGTTACATAACATTTTCCAGGTACATCCTTAAAACAGGTTGGTGGGATGAGAATTGAGTTTGTTTAGTGATGACAGGTGGTGAACGAAGGGATGAGTCAGAAGAGTTATGAGTATTATCTGGAAGAGGAGGGACCCTCCATAAGTTGAAGTGAGAAGTGCACTCATGCTTAATTAACACAGAGTTCAAGAACTGCTGGCTTCATCCATTACAGAGACGGCCAGACGGAAGCTCCTTTAATTGGGGATGTGGAGAAAAAAAACAATTGAGCTGGATAGATGGGTCATGTGTTAAGGTCAACATATTTCATAGAAAAATCCAATCCTCTCCGTACAGCAAGATTAACTTAGTCACGGTTTCATTTTCCAATTGTGTGCCCCAAGATAATGAGTTTAGAGTTCAAGCTATAATTCCTAAATTCTCAATTCTCTTCTCCCACTCATTGTATTTTTGAATTGGTTCCGGTTTTAGAAATGACTTAAGCCTTTTCATGTAGACGGTAATGTAACTTGAAGGTGGGTTGTACTCAGGTAAATGGAGGAGGTATGGATTTCTTCATTTTCTCATGATTGACCTCAACATTATTGTATCATCTTCATTATCTATACAGTCACATAACTATGAATGAAACCATCATTTCCATCCAGCAAGCTATCAAATATATTTTTATTCACCAATCCATTTACACTATCAAATGAAACAAAGTCTAATGGAATAACAAGTACCACTCTCAAAATAGATAGAATAAAGTGAAATAATATTCCATGATGTTATTTTGATCATGTTTAAGAAGTATGCCTGTCTAAATCCACAGGCAGAGCTGTTCCACGTTGTTAAAAATGGCTCCTCATCCACAGACTAACCAATTCTAAATCCCAATTCATCTAATTGTACCTCAGAGTGCTAATAAATATTGTTATGAATAATTCAAGCCGTGAGTGGGCTGATGACACAAAAACTGGTGCACTGAGCTCAATTCAAAGCACTTCAAAATAGGAAAGTGGAAAGTGGACTACATTTTCTTGAAATCTGAATGAATTAAAGTTACATTGAAAAGGAATACAATTGGCACCTTCAAATTACATCCCAAGTTCAAGAACATTGGGAAATGGCGGCACTCCAAAATGTAAAAAAAATAAATAAATAAAATAAAAAAAGACGTCACATCATTTGACCTTTTTATTTTCGTCTGGGCAGGCTAACACGTTTTGGTAGTTATGCATTCATCATAGCATCAAGAGATAGCCAGATAGCCAAAGCTATTGTTTTTTTATGGATCTATCAATCCAAAACATCTCTCGTTGTGAGAGCATTTTAGGGAGTTTGGTAGCCACGAGGCTAAAGTATTGGCCCAGTAACTGAAAGGTTGCTGGTTCGAACACCATGTCCGACAAGATGAAAAATCTGTCACTGTGCCCTTAAGCAAGGCACTTAACCCTAATTGCTCCAGGGGTGCTGTACAATGGTGACCCTGGCCGTGACCCCACTCCCTGCATGTGTCTCAGGGGGATTTGGGATATGTAAGAAACACATGTCTGTTACCCACTTGTGTGCAACAGGACAAATATAAACACCCCCCAAACAGTAAGGGTCTATGTGTTCTATGGAAAAATGGCGGGCTAGCTGAGTAGAACGCATTGTGCCGAGCTGATTATCCCTTTTCCACTATGGCTATAATTACACACATTTGCCACTAGAAATGTGTTCAACACCCACTGAAGTAGCTAGCAAGTTTACTAGATAGCTACAGTAGGTGCCTTGGTAACCAAACAAACAGACTTGTTAGTTTAGCTAACCAAACCATCAGTCCTAGCTTGCTATTATGAAAACATCATGTTTTCAATTCTACTTTTGCTTTCAAAAGCAGCTCAAACAGAAAGTGTATGAATAAACTATAGCTATTGAATATTACTGTGCTGATATGCCGGCGTGCATTATAGGGAAATAATCCATGCTCTAGAACAGTGTTTCCCAACCCTGGTCCTCCAGTACGGCCAACAGTACACATTATCATTGTAGCCCTGGACAACCACACCTCATTCAGCTCATTGAGGGTTTGATGATCGGCTATGAAAAGCTATTTTGACATTTACTCCTGAGGTGCTGACCTGTTGCACCCTCGACAACTACTGTGATTATTATTATTTGACCATGCTGGTCATTTATGAACATTTGAACATCTTGGCCATGTTCTGTTATAATCTCCACCCAGCACAGCCAGAAGAGGACTGGCCACCCCTCGTAGCCTGGTTCCTCTCTAGGTTTCTTCCTAGGTTTTGGCCTTTCTAGGGAGTTTTTCCTAGCCACCGTGCTTCTACACCTGCATTGCTTGCTGTTTGGGGTTTTAGGCTGGGTTTCTGTACTTTGAGATATCAGCTGATGTAAGAAGGGCTATATAAATACATTTGATTTGATTTGATGATTAGTTGACAAGTTGAATGTGCTTGTCCAGGCTTACAATAAAAATGTGTACTGTTGGGGTACTCGAGGACCAGGGTTGGTAAACATAACTCTAGAATGACCTTCAAGCCAATCAGAAACAAGTATTCAACAATATCATGGTATAATTAAGCAATAAGGCCCGAAGGGGTGTGGTATATGGCCAATATACCACGGCTAAGGGCTGTTCTTAGGCACGGCACAACGCTGTTCTTAGCCGTGTTATGTTGGCCATATACCACAATCCCCCGAGGTGCCTTATTGCTATTATAAACTGGTTACCAACGTAATTAGAGCAGTAAAAATATATATTTTTTTATTCCCGTGGTATACAGTCTGATATACCACGGCTGTCAGCCAATCAGCAATCAGGGCTCGAGCCACCCAGTTTATAATAAAAAAATAATGGTTGCCACCTCTGATGGAAGTGACCTGTTCCAGGTACAGTATACAAAGAGCAAAGAGGACAGTAGGCCGTGTTTGGCTTTTAAGTAGTGTTTTTCCATAGCATATTTAATATTGTCAGTGCAGATCTCTGTTTTGTGTTCAGATATCATTTTTTTGAAACATCTTTTTGTTTGGCCCACATAGCTTTGACCACAGGGGCACGTAAGCATATACAATTAATGACCTGTTTCTGGTAGAACATTTGGCCTGTAAGAGGGTGAGTGAAGAATTTACAGTTTGCCGTGTTGTTACGTTAAGCACACCTTCCACTCTTATAGTTTCCTTGTAGTGTTAACCAGTTTGAACAGTCAGGCTTTTGGAAAGAATGCATCAACAAAATCCTCAGAGAGGTGGATGCAAAACCTGGCAAAGGAGAGAAATGGCTGCATATTTTTTTTATACAACTCTCATTCAAATGCATCAGTAATAGCATAACACGTGAAATGGTCGTATAAGGACAGTTGGTTCCAGGCATGGCTATAACCAAATTTATTTTGCATTGGATTATAAGCTTTATTCTGTTTACAAATGGTCTACGACAACAACTTATCAGCTTATCAGGCCCAATGTACTTGGCTTATTGTATTTCCTAAATTCTCATGAATACTATTTGGCTCTTTGAATGTTGACTTGGTATTTAGAAAATGTTCTAGTGAACCCAGGGCTTAGATTCTTAATTACGGTACCATAGATACTGTATCAGCAGACACGGCATCTCAGTATTATGTTGTGAATGCTTTCCTAACTAGTCTCATTGTAGACATACACCCCCTGCTGTTGGCCTTACCAACCACTCAGCACAGATAAGGTACGACTACCGCATCTATCTGACAGCATAATGGAATAGCCTATCCCCCACTGAACGAATTCCGCAGCTTGATAGTCATTTTAAGAAAATAACTATATTTCTAAGCATAAATGTTAATTTGTCACATGCATATGCATTCAGATGTCACCCATGTTCCAGTGAGCTGGGCCCTTTTTAACCTGCTTTATGGCTGGCGGGTCCACAGGGGACTGGTGGGGATCAGGCACCGTGCTGCAGCCCCACTAGCAGCATACCAAGGCTGTCTGCCTGTCTTCCTGCATGCATAGTGCTGCTGTACTGTACTGTGCTGTTCCACTACTGAGCTCCACTAATGGCCATGGCTCAGACCAGGCCTCATTAAGACAAACTGACACCAGGAAACGGGCCCGCGGTGGGCGTGATTAGATTAAAAGTTCAGACAAGCCTTTGGTCTGTGTAATTTGTGGGAGATCGGTGATACACAAATAAACAAACGCGGAGCACTTTAAAAACAGCCCCCTTAATTAGCTTGTTAAGACTTGGGGTTGTAAGTAATATCAGCATGGTGGCCTTTGGTTCGTGCTGTACTGTAACCAGGCAGAGAGAGAGGCTGAGAGACAGGGAGAGAGGAAAGGAAGGATGGGAGAAGAGGAAGAGAAAGGAGGAGATCTGAGGTAAGAGTTGCTTAGTGAATAGTCTTGTTAGTTAAATATGGGTATTTGTCAACAGGAGATAGAGAGGGTAATTGACAGTGCCAAGCTCCAAGTCCTGTTGATTTTGAGGTAGGATTGAAATGTTTCAGAAAGTAAAAAAATGAATTCTAGGCTAATGAGATATGGAACAAGCTGTTATATGATGCCAGTATGTGACATCCTCATTCTGACCAATCAACAAGGTTTAAAAATGGCTGATCCAAAATGCCACCTGTCCCCTTAGCCACGGTCACAAACAGCAGTACTGTGAAAGCAGAACCTGCATTTACTCTACAGTACACAAATGTTGCTCCAGTAGCTAGATAACTGAGCTTCATACAGGTCATAATTTGATAATTTCCACACAGGTTCATAACATCTATTTGATGGATGGTATTAATACTAAGCTCAACATTTCTGCTCTTAAAAAGAGACTAGCAGCTAACGTACACTCCTACACATTTCTTTCCAAGCGATTAATATCCATTTATTGTCACGTTTGTCAAAAGCTGGGTGCTAGATATATTTCTGCCTTTTTCTTTCACACTCCCCAGTCAGTGGCCTTCCCCATGTGATGATTCCAGCCATCTGGTAATCAGATTAAAGTGAAATTCCTCCCCTTTAATATTCCTCCTTTAAAGCTGTCATCTCAGACTGTCTGTCTGGAGTCAGAGTGAAAGGAAGGCAGTTAACTCTGTCTGTCTGTCTGTCTGTCTGTCTGTCTGTCTGTCTGTCTGTCTGTCTGTCTGTCTGTCTGTCTGTCTGTCTGTCTGTCTGTCTGTCTGTCTGTCTGTCTGTCTGTCTGTCTGTCTGTCTGTCTGTCTGTCTGTCTGTCTGTCTGTCTGTCTGTGTCTTGTCTGCAGCGTTGTCATGGCTGCTCCACTGTGCTAGCTAGGCACACTGGCTCCATGTTCATGTGTCAGGTGGTGGGGATGTGTGTCTGAGAGTATTGTCTGGGTGATTTTCTCTTCCCAAATGAGTGGCTGTCCTGTCACTCCGATGACTGAAAAGATCACGGCTGCACTGCTAAAGCACCTTGATGGGATAGAATAGAAAGAAATTCTATCACTTGCTTGCTATCAGGAGACCCCACTAGTGCTCACTTCTGCTCGCAGCTTTTTGAAGCATGATGTGTAACAGGATTCATTTCCGATGCAGAGCAAAACATCCCCCCAAAATAAACCTGCATTGCATGCGCATGGAAAAATCCTGTGAGGTGGGAACCAACCGGCAGACAAGGGAGGCAATTTTGTATTCCTTTTGGAACTCTGCCTCCTGCCACCCACGGTGCTAAATCAAAGGGCCAGGTTGGGCCCACTAGTTCCTGTGCAGGAGCTGTGCTGTGAAGCACAGGGGCCCCATGCCTGTAAGTGGGCCACTCTCTCTCTCTGTCTCTCTCTCTGCCTGGTCGGTCCAGGGGCCAGCCCAGAGCCCTGGAGAACACCGGAGGCGCCTCCACACTCTAATCCCAAACAAACACACAGCCCACCAAACAAAGGGAGGAGAGGGAGGACAGGAGAGATAGAGGGAGGGAAGAGAAAAAACAAAAATCAGAGAAGGAAAATTACAAAACAAAACATAAATATACAAATGCCCACTTGCCATATAGACACCTACTGTGTGCAGTACACAAACGCACACATACTCTCAGACACAAACACAAACATACAGCGCCCGCGTATGTCCAAAACGCCAACACACTGGCAAACACACACTCATCTTATCAGCAAGCAGAGAGTGGGAGAGGGCCAGCCGGATCTTTCTCTCTCTCTCTCTCTCTCTCTCCTTCTCTCCCTGTCTCTCTCGGTGGTAATGTGGCGAAATGGGGCCGTTCTGTTTTGGCACAAAGACTACCCACATGTCTCAGAGGCCCGCTCCCACTGGCTGCCTGCGTTACGGGGCCTCTTCCCTCCCACAGTGTCCTGCATGGCTCTGAATCATTACCTCTGACAAGCCCTTTCTGTGTGAGCGATCACTGCTAGCGCCCAGCGACAAACACCTATGCCATCGCCCCTCTGGATAATTCAACCTGGACTCAAGGGCCGACTTAACATAGTAACCGTACATTTGTTCCACACCATTTAGTATGATATGCATTCATTTGTGGATCTCCGTCATCCTTTTCAAAATTACATCCTCCAATTCATATGATATGTTACAAACTCCAATTTGTGCAATATGTTATGGATTGCCAATATGTATGATAATGTTATGAATTCCAATGTGTTGTGGTTAACATTAGCTAGGTAGGTAACATTATCTAGGCTGGGGGTTAAGGTTACGGGGTTAGGGTTAGAGTAAGGGGTTAAGTAACCTACTGTCCTATGTAACCATACCAAACATAACATATCATACTCATTGTAGGGGCACAAATTTAGATTTACTATGTAACGTCTGGTCTATGCGGCCAGGCTGGATATTTACTAGTCTGTATGGAGATGACCTCCAGACTAGCTGCTAGTGGCTCCACACTATCATAGTTAGCGTCAGCAGGACACGGTTAGCTTTCAATAGCTTCACAGCTGCAAAACACAGGCAAGGCAAGGACACTACTAGCATGGCTAGATTTAGGCTGTCATAACATGACCTCAATATGAATGAATAGTTCATTCATAAATAAATCCATGGTCCTTTATGCAACTGTGATTGTGTTTTATTAGCATGCTAGCGTTAACATGCCACAAAGATGGAGGGAAAGCAAGCTGTATTCTCGGGAGAGGTGTCTCTAAGCTTTGCTTGATTGGGTTGTGCTGTGGTGTGTCCTAGTGGCCCACTCCAGTCACCATCAACAGCCCAGCCCCAGCTCTGTCCTCCAGGGCCCCCAAACATGACTTAATCAGACCAGCAACATACAGAAATAGCAGGAGGACCATATGGTTCTACCATGACTACCAGCTACCTCTTTATTATTGTGGTACTTAAACAACACATGACTCTCCCCCATCCTCCCTCCCCATTCTTCACTACAGGGCCTTGGTGCTATATTTGGGATAAGAGTTACGTAAGGTGACATATAGAGGTCAGCCTATATGTGAGTGGGGCTGTATCTAACCACTACGTCCAATTTAGTTCTGTGAAGCGGCAAGTCGCTCGGTGGCAGAATAAATGTATCTTTTCCCATGGCAACAGTAGTGGGTGGGAGATCTATAACGGTTTGCCGTATATTGTGTCAGAAGCAGCGTAATTGTAGCCCATTAAATCAGCAGGGTGTCCAGCAGGGTATAGCTGTGATGAAACACTGTGCTGCCTCTGCCTCCACCAGGCGTAGCAGGGTCAGCAGGCTGGGGACCACCTGGATGATTTAAGGCCTGACTCGCTGCTTAATACTTAATGAGAGTGCGGTGTGTAATACGGAGCCGCCGGATGTCTTCCAACAGCCAAGCTGTTGCGGCCTAGCTAGCCTGCGCTGGGGCTAGCCTGCGCTGGGGCTAGCCTGCGCTGGGGCTGGGGCAGCACCGGGAGGGTAGACTTTCTGGACGAGGCTGGGAAGGAGAGGTCTAATCCCTTATGGTGAATTTATAGGTGGAGCCTCTCTGTAGTTTACCTTATACTCCTGTACTGTACGGCTGGCCACGTCCTCCCCCAAAATCAAAACTAATTTCTTGCATTTTAAAGGTCCAATGCAGCTGTTCTTTAAAAAAAATCTCAATATCAAATCATTTCTGGGTAGAAATGAAGTCGTTTTCCATTAAAGTGGTCAAAAATAAACAATAGTGTTTTTTAACAAAAACTATTTCTCAAGCAAGAATGTCGCTAGGACTGTCTGGGGGTGCTCTGAGTGGGGGGGACAAGGGCACCAAAATGTCCTGTTTTCAATGTATTTTCAACCAGCAACTGTCAGGAAATAACAGCTGAAATGATCAGCTGTTGTACAGTATGATACAACATTTAATATGATACTGAATTTTGACTGCACTGGGCCTTTAACAAGGTTTGCCATTACTCATGGCCTCTCTGGAAGGTTTGTAGAAAGCATAGAGAAAGAGAGGAAATAGTTGAGTGGTGTTTTAAGGACAATATGGGAAATGTAATGGGTGTGAAAATGTTTACCAATTCAATTTCAGCCTCAAAGCATTTTTTTTAATGAAATAACTGGTTTGGTTGGCTTGCCACTTTATATATAATACAAACAAATCTAAACATAAAAACCCCTTGCTTGTTTTTGTAGGTGCACATGAAGAGGACTATTCAAAGATGCTCTATTGGTCAATATTCTCAACATGTGCAAAAATAAATGGAGCAGATATCTTATACCAATCTGTCTGTCTAGGCTTTTATCCATAACATGGCCCAGGCATAAAACAAGCCTTGGAAGGTAAATAAGCCTTGTCTGAGCAAGAACGGCCCATAGGGGTAAGAGCCTGTCTTCTGCAGCATGAAGTAGTATAAATACACCCCCTGGACAGGACGCTAGTCTATCGCAGGGCCCCCCAATCCATCTAATTAATGTTAAGTGCCAAGCAGAGAGGCATCAGGTCCCATTCTCAGTGGGCATTGAACCCCCAACCTTTCAATCTAATGGTGGACTCTTTAACCACAAGGCCAAGGCAGTTGTTTCACAATATATAGGTCCATTATCTATCTGGTTTTAGACATTCAATAAGGTATGCACTATTTTCTTTTTTCATGTTATGATAGAAAAAATGTGAAATTATAGAATTACATGTTTTATTTGCATCACAAAGTGCCTGAAATGCGTTCAAAAGGTTTTGGAAAGTTAACGAAAACACCAGGGAACATCTGGTATGAATTGTGTTTATAGAAAATAAGATCTGCATTGTGTTCAGTTGGGGTCGAGTCACTGTTCCTTCTAACAAGACGTGCATGGCTTGTGAGCGTTGTAGAAGGAAATATATGTTTGTGTTCCTGAGAGTCGTAGCTTTCAGTGATGGGGCCATAATAGCTGATAGCCCCAACCATTCAAAAGTTAGAGCTACATTTGTAGGAAGATTATTGGGGGAGACAAAATAACCCTCTGGAACATTGGAGGGACTTGTCCCCCTCAGGTATATGCCGACTACGCCTATGATTTACCGACATACTGTACTGTACAATACACCTGCAAGTGTAGATGTAAACACATGTACATGTACACATCTGCATCCACACATGCTTGACTCATATACACCACACACACACAAACACACACACACACACACACGCACACACACACACACACACACACACACACACACACACACACACACACACACACACACACACACACACACACACACGTGTCCCCTGTGTGATCCCTGTGGTTACTTCTGCACACAGACGGCTCATCTCCTGCCTTGTCCCGGGCTCAGATTTACGGTGGTCCCCTCCGTCGCCTCTACAACTTGTTCCCCCTCAGGTTTTGTCCCGTTGTTCATCATTTTTTCATTTTTCAGGCCTCGCGCACGTCACACCATCAATCAGGATCTCTGGATACCTTGTCATTCAGCAATTTCCTGGAGGAAAATATAGGGCCTTTTTTCAGGGAAGGGGATAAAACAACAGGCTTTACACACAGCAGCAGCTTATACCATTGGCGTGTTGCTCTCAAGCTGTGTGCAGTGATAGGTGAGTGGGAATCAAAGGTACATTAGTCGACTGAGATGATGTGGTATAAAGTAGACGATGTCATTATTACTACAGGTGTTTGGCCAACGTGTAATGTGGCCATTATCTGAGCAGTAGCTCCAGCACTTCTCCCCTCGGTTCAGAGGTGTTTATTGGTTTATTAGGATCTCTTGCTGCCTCACTGTACTAACTTAATGCAATGGAATTGAAATGGAGCAAGATAGTGGTGTTCTCTCACTTCTCCAGGAGCTGGGGGAACTGTGTCATGTACCCTGTTAATGTTATTTCATTACCAGACACGATTTAGTAGGCGCTGTGCCCTGCAGAGGTGACAATGAATTATAACGGGCAGTGTGTTTGTGCGTCTTTGTGTGAGCCTATATCCGCTCATGTGCATTGTGTGTTATTTTGTGTGTCCATGTGCAGTTGTGCCGACATGAGAGGGAAAGAGACAGAGAAAGGGAGGAAGTCAGAGAGATACAGAGAGACTCTCTGGGGTTTAGAGTGAATGCTCATTAAGGCCTCCTATAGCACGGGGAGCTCATCCCTCACACTGCCAGCGTCTGGCTCTACTACACTCTGCTTCCTCACTGAATCCTTTCCCCTGCTCTCTCCTCTCTCTCTCCTCTCTCTCCTCTCTCTCTCTCCTCTCTCTCCTCTCTCCTCTCTCCTCTCTCCTCTCCTCTCTCTCCTCTCTCTCCCCTCTCCTCTCTCTCTCCCCTCTCCTCTCTCTCTCTCTCCTCTCCTCTCTCTCTCTCCTCTCTCCTCTCTCTCCTCTCTCTCCTCTCTCTCCCCTCTCCTCTCTCTCTCCCCTCTCCTCTCTCTCTCCTCTCTCTCTCTCTCTCTCCTCTCTCTCTCTCCTCTCCTCTCTCCCTCTCTCCTCTCTCTCTCTCCTCTCTCTCTCCTCTCTCTCCTCTCTCCTCTCTCTCTCCTCTCTCCTCTCTCTCTCCTCTCCCTCCCCTCTCTCTCCCCTCTCCTCCCTCCCCTGATCTCTCTCTCCTCTTTCCTCTCTCCTCTATCCCCTGCTCTCTCTCTCCTGCTCTCTCTCCTGCTCTCTCTCTCCTCTTTCCTCTCTCCCCTTTCCTCTCTCCTCTCTCCCCTGCTTCCTCACTCCCCTCTCTCCTCTCTCCACTTTCCTCTCTCCTCTCTCCCCTCTCTCCTCTCTCTCCTCTCTTTCCTCTCTCCTCCCCAGCCTCACTATTAGCTCCTGTACTCAGAGGGTGCCATGATACAGCCTGGTATGTGTGCATACGTGTGTGTGACGGGGGGGGGGGTGTGTGTAGAAGCACAGGGGGGGGGGGAAGGTGACGTTATCCGTCACCCAGAAAGGGAGCCCGCTTTCGGCTTGATTACTCTAGCTAGCCAAACGCTTGACCCGCGGGCGGCAGGAGCATTATCCACCCCGGCCCTGCCTGTGTCTAATGGCCGCTCACCATGATCAATGGCCTCTCTACCTGTTGAGCTATGAAGCGCAGTACCCACACTCCACCAACTGGCTCCCGGGAAAGGCCACAAGACTCCTCAGGAAATACCTATGTGTCATACATCAGCATACTGTATGTATGTACATTATTTAGACTGTAGTGTAGTAGATCAAAGTGAGACGTAGATTCATCAACTGATCAACACAAATAGCTATTTTCACACACTCATGTCGTGTCTTTGGCATCATTAAAAATGAAGACTGTTATTTTATCAAATCAATTCTCTGTAATTATTATTACGTGATTAAGCTAATCATGTAAATGTAATTAACTAGGAAGTTGGGGCACCAAGGAAAATCTTCAGATTACAAAGTTATAATTTTCCTAATATAACTCTTAGATATTTTAATATCTGATCAATTAGTCTTCTTATTAATTCATTATTATTTACCTCACGTCAGTCTCATTCCAAACAACGTAAATTGTTGATGATCTGCACGAACCCAGCCTTTACTATGAATCATCCATACACCAATTGGCTTAATCATTTATTTACTAACTAAATAATCACAAAAATGCATATTTTTTCTATATTTTTTATTTCACCTATATTTAACCAGGTAGGCTAGTTGAGAACAAGTTCTCATTTACAACTGCGACCTGGCCAAGATAAAGCAAAGCAGTTTGACACATACAACAACACAGAGTTACACATGGAATAAACAAACATACTGTCAATAATACAGTAGAAAAAAAGTCTATATACATTGTGTGCAAATGAGGTAAGATAAGGGAGGTAAGGCAATAAATAGGTCATGGTGGCGAAGAAATTACAATATAGCAATTAAACACTGGAATGGTAGGTATGTAGAAGTTGAATGTGCAAGTAGAGATACTGGGGTGCAAAGGAGCAAGATAAATAAATACAGTATGGGGATGAGATAGTTGGATGGGCTATTTACAGATGGGCTATGTACAGGTGCAGTGATCTGTGAGCTGCTCTGATAGCTGGTGCTTAAATCTAGTGAGGGAGATATGTGTCTCCAGCTTCAGTGATTTTTGCAGTTCATTCCAGTCATTGGCAGCAGAGAACTGGAAGGAAAGGCGGCCAAAGGAGGAATTGGCTTTGGGCGCATGCTACGGGTGGGTGCTGTTATGGTGACCAGTGAGCTGAGATAAGGCGGGGCTTTACCTAGCAGGGACTTGTAGATGACCTGGAGCCAGTGGGTCTGGCGACGAGTACGGAGCAAGGGCCAGCCAATGAGAGTGTACAGCTCGCAGTGGTGGGTAGTATATGGGGCTTTGGTGACAAAATGGATGGCACTGTGATAGACTGTATCCAAAGTGTTGGAGGCTATTTTGTAAATGACATTGCTGAAGTCGAGGATCGGTAGGATGGTCAGTTTTACGAGGGTATGTTTGGCAGCATGAGTGAAGGATGCTTGTTGCGAAGTAGGAAGCTGATTCTAGATTTCATTTTGGATTGGAGATGTTTAATGTGAGTCTGGAAGGAGAGTTTGCAGTCTAACCAGACACCTACGTATTTGTAGTTGTCCACATATTCTAAGTAATGAGAGTAGGGATGCTGGACGGGCGGGCAGGTGCGGGCAGCAATCGGTTGAAGAGCATGCATTTTGTTTTACTTGCAATTAAGAGCAGTTGGAGGCCATGGAAGGAGAGTTGTATGGCATTGAAGCTCGTCTGGAGGTTAGTTACTACACAGTTGATAATTATATTAATTGAAATGCTAATCCTTTGCACTTGAACGCTCACTCATTCGGGAATAATTTCAATCAATATATATTTACGCCCATATGTCGTTGTGATCTCTGTTGGAATCGTCAGTCCGTCTGCTGGAGAGTTCATCCGAGTCTCTTTCTGTTTCCCTGAAGATCAACGTTTTTCGTAATTAGAATGGTTACTTCAGAGTACCATTCAGAAATGTTCTTATAGAATATATGTTTCGACAGTTGTCGGTAATAGCATCCCAGGTTTACTTAATTTCTAGCTGCAGACTAGTAATTAGAATCTAATATTTGCTCTTATTCTGTAGGGATCAATAGTCTCAGAGTTTAACCATTTCCAGCCATGTAGCCAATGCTCCACTTGGTATGGTTAGGAATTCAGTTTACACCGAGGTACGCATGGTCTGAAGAGGATTTCCTCAGGAGGAGGTTTCATTCGTAACAGTGAAAAAGGCAGTTCTATGACGCCAGATCATGTCTGTGCTCACGGGGACGGGCCAATGACTTAGTTAAACTTTAAAGGGAATACAATTCTATCACATTAAAGGTTTAATATCACATTACATCATTCCACAAATAGTTTCATCTTTACTCATACAATACATCCCGTCCCTTAAGTGTCCACGGACCATTCCCACCTTCTCACAAGTGGACATTTTGATTCAAATTCAAATTTTGGGGATTTAGGAGTTCGCCATGTGAAATCCTTTGTTCTCTCTGTGTCTCTCTCTCTCTGCGTGACCAGGGGGAGAGAGTCTCCGCCAGGAATTTGGCCTGAGACAACAGAACCTGGGGGTAGGAGAGAGTGAGAGAGGGCAAAGCCACAATCTATACCCAGAAAGGACCATGTCATGACACTCCTTTAAATCAAATCAAATCAAATGTTATTGGTCACATACATATGGTTAGCAGATGTTATTGCTTGTGCTTCTAGTTCCGACAGAGCTACAATATCTAACAAGTAATATCTAACAATTCCACAACAGATACTTAATACACACAAATCTAAGAAAAGTAATGGAGTAAGAATATATAAATATAAATATATGGATGAGCAATGACAGAGTGGCATAGGCTAAGAGCAAATAGATATTATAGAATACAGTTTATACATATTAGATGGGTAATGCAAGATATCAAAACATTATTGAATCTGTTTTTCAGTCTCTCAGTCCCAGATTTGATGCACCTGTACTGACCTTGCGGTGAACAGGCAGTGATCTTTTTGGCCTTCCTGTGACATTAGGTGCTGTAGGTGTCCTGGAGGACAGGTAGTTTGCCCCCGGTGACACGTTGTGCAGACTGCACCACCCTCTGGAGAGCCCTGCGGTTGTGGGCGGTCCAGGTGCCGTACCAGGTGGGGATACAGCCCGACAGGATGCTCTCAATTGTGCATCTGTAAAAGTTTGTGAGGTTTTTCGGTGACAAGCCAAGGTTGAAGAGGCTGTCCCATCGATGTGGATAGGGGGTTGCTCCCTCTGCTGTTTCCTGAAGTCCACAATAATTTCCTTTGTTTTGTTGATGTTGAGTGAGAGGTTATTTTCCTGACACCACACTCGGAGAGCCCTCACCTCCTCCCTGTAGGCTGTCTCATCGTTGTTGGTAATCAAGCCTACTACTGTTGTGTCGTCTGCAAACTTGATGATTGATTTGGAGGCGTGCATGGCCACAACGCCATAGATGAAATGGGACTACAGGAGGGGGCTGAGCACGCAACCTTGTGGGGCCCCAGTTTTGAGGATCAGCGAAATGGAGATGTTGTTTCCTATCTTCACCACCTGGGGGGGCCTGTCAGGAAGTCCAGGACCAGTTGCACAGGGCGGGGTTGAGACCCAGGGCCTCAAGCTTAATGATGAGCTTGGAGGGTACTATGGTGTTGATTGCTGAGCTGTAGTCAATGAACAGAAGTCTTACTTATGTATTCCTCTTGTCCAGATGGGATAGGGCAGTGTGCAGTGTGATGGCGATTGTATCGTCTGTGGACCTATTGGGGCGGTAAGCAAGTTGAAGTGGGTCTAGGGTGACAGGTAAGGTGGAGGTGATATGATCCTTGACTAGTCTCTTATAGCACTTCATGATGACAGAAGTGAGTGCTACGAGGCGATAGTCATTTAGTTTAGTAACCTTTGCATTCTTGGGTACAGGAACATTGGTGGCCATCTTGAAGCATGTGGGGACATCAGTCTGGGATTGGGAGTGATTCAATATGTCCGAAAACACACCAGCCAGCTGGTCTGCTCATGCTCTGAGTACGCGACTAGGGATGCCGTCTGGGTCGGCAGCCTTGCGAGGGTTAACACCTTTAAATGTCTTACTCATGTCGGCCATGGAGAAGGAGAGCCCACAGTCCTTGGTAGTGGGTTGCGTCGGTGGCACTGTAATATCCTCAAAGCGGGCGAAGAAGGTGTTTAGTTTGTCTGGGAGCAAGACGTCGATGTCCGTGACGGGGCTGTTTTTTCTTTTGTAGTCCGTGATTGTCTGTAGACCCTGCCACATACGTCTCGTGTCTGAGCTGTTGAATTACGATTCCACTTTGTCTCTATACTCACATTTTGCCTGTTTGATTGCCTTGCGGAGGGAATAGCTACACTGTTTGTATTCGGCCATATTCCCGATCACCTCTCCATGGTTAAATGGAATGGTTTGCAATTTCAGTTTTGCGCGAATGCCGTCATCTAGTCACATTGGGTACAACATGTCCTATACACTTCCTTATAAACTTACTCACCGAATCAGTGTATCCGTCAATATTATTCTCAGTGGCTACCCGGAACATATCCCAGTCCGCCTGATAAAAACAATCTTGAAGCGTGGAGTCCGATTGGTCAGACCAGCGTTGAATAGTCCTTAGCACAGGTGCTTCCTGTTTGGGTTTCTGCCTATAGGAAGGGAGGAGCAAATTAGAGTCGTGGTCAGATTTGCCAAAAGGAGGGCGGGAAGGGTCTTGTATGCATCGTGGAAGTTAGAGTAACAGTGGTCCAGAGTTTTTTCCAGCGCGAGTGCTAAAGACAATATGCTGATAGAATTTACGTTGCCCGTATACATTTTTATGTTTTTTTCATCTTTTTTGTATATATTTCAATATATTTCAATCTTTTTTTCCATTTTTAAATTAAATATACCTTCTTGAAATCCGCCTCACCCAATGTGATACGGATTTGCTATTTTTAGATCTTATAGCTAGAACCTACATCAGAAGCTAGCCATCTGAAGCTAACCAGCTAATTAGCTACTAGCTATTGATTCATTGTTAGTCACTGCTAGCGGCCTTTACCTTTATCTCAGACTCCAGACGCTTTTAGCCTATATAATTACTGCCAGTCTGCATAGCGCGATATCAACCCTGAGCATATCGGACTGCTTTTCTCCACTCGGCTACACAGCTGATGCCTCCCGGACTCTTCACTAACAGGACTAGAAGCCAGTACATCACCGGATTCCTGCCGTAAGCTCTGGACCATTACTCCGGGTCATCGCAGCTAGCTAGTTGCTACCGAGTGGCCCAGTCCCGAAGCTAGCCTTGAGCCAGGCCCATCTTCCGACCTGCTCAGCGGACCCTATGAGCACTTGGCTACACAGCTGATGCCTCCCGGACTCTTCACTAACACGACTAGAAGCCACTACATCACCGGATTCCTGCCGTAAGCTCTGGACCTTTGCATCGGATCATCGCAGCTAGCTAGCTGCTACCGAGTGGCTATAGTGGCTAACGCCCTTGTCCCGAAGCTAGCACCAGTTAGCCTCGAGCCAGGTGCATCTCCCGGCTAACAAACAAAATTACTCCAGCTACAATACCTCTTTTGCCAATTGGCCTGGACCCTTTGTCGACACGGAGCCCCGCCGATCCATCACGACTGGTCTGCCGACGTAATTCCATCCGATGTGCCCTCAACCGGCCATTGCCGGACGTCGGTGAAGACGCTTCTGCTTGTCCCGGCCTGCTAACTTTATGAACGCCGTGTCTCCCGCTTGCTAGCGTAGTAACGACTACCTAATGGCTTCTCTGTTTCATCTATTGCTGTTCACTGGACCCTATGATCACTTGGCTACATAGCTGATGCCTGCTGGACTGTTCATTAATCACGGTACTCCATTTTGTTTATCTGTCGGCCCCAGCCTCGAACTCAGGCCCTGTGTGTAGTTAACTGACCCTCTCTGCCCATTCATCGCCATTTTACCTGTTGTTGTTGTCTTAAGCTGATTAGCTGCTCTTGTCTTACCCGTTGTTGTCTTAGCTAGCTCTCCCAATCAACACCTGTGATTGCTTTATGCCTCGCTTTATGTCTCTCTCAAATGTCAATATGCCTTGTATACTGTTGTTTAGGGCAGTTATCATTGTTTTATTTTACTGCGTCCCTAGTCCCACTCAACATGCCTCAGATAGCTCTTTTTTCCAACCTCCCACACATGCAGTGACCTCACCTAGCATAACTAGTGCCTCCAGAGATTAACTAGTGCCTCCAACCTCTCTTATCATCACTCAATCCCTAGGTTTACCTCCACTGTACGCGCACCCTACCATACCCGTCTGTACATTATGCCCTGAATCTATCCTACCATGCCCAGAAATCTGCTCTTTTTATTCTCTGTCCCCAACACACTAGACAGCCAGTTTTGATAGTCTTTAGCCGTACCCTCATCCTACTCCTCTTCTGTTCCTCAGGTGATGTAGAGGTTAACCCAGGCCCTGTGTGCCCCCAGGCACTCTCATTTGTTGACTTCTGCAACCATAAAAGCCTTGGTTTCATGCACGTTAACATCAGAAGCCTCCTCCCTAAGTTTGTTTTACTCACTGCTTTAGCACACTCCGCCAACCCTGATGTCCTTGCCGTGTCTGAATTCTGGCTTAGCAAGGCCACCAACAATTCTGAGATTTCCATCCCTAACTACAACATTTCCCGTCAAGATAGAACTGCCAAAGGGGGAGGAGTTGCAATCTATTGAGGAGATAGCCTGCAATGTTCTGTCATACTTTCCAGGTCTATGTCAAACAGTTCGAGCTTCTAATTTAATAAATGAATCTCTCCAAAAATAAGTCTCTCACTGTTGCCGCTTGTTATAGACCCCCCTCAGTTCCCAGCTGTGCCCTGGACACCATATGTGAATTGATTGCCCCCCATCTATCTTCAGAGTTCATTCTGTTAGGAGACCTAAACTGGGATATGCTTAACACCCCGGCCGTCCTACAATCTAAACTAGATGCCCTCAATCTCACACAAATTATCAAGGAACCCACCAGGTACAACCCTAAATCCGTAAACATGGGCACCCTCATAGATATTATCCGGACCAACTTGCCCTCCAAATACACCTCTGCTGTTTTCAATCAGGATCACAGCGATCACTGCCTCATTGCCTGCATCCGTTATGGGTCCGCGGTCAAACGACTACCCCTCGTCAAACGCTCCCTAAAACACTTCTGCGAACAGGCCTTTCTAATCGACCTGTCCCGGATTTCCTGGAAGGATATTTACCTCATCCCATCAGTAGAGGATGCCTGGTTGTTCTTTAAATAGTAATTTCCTCACCAGCTTAAATAAGCCTGCCCCTTTCAAAAAATGTAGAACTAAGAACAGATATAGCCCTTGGTTCACTCCAGACCAGACTGCCCTCTACCAGCACAAAAACATCCTGTGGCATACTGCACTCGCATCGGGTAGTCCCCGCGATATGCAACTTTTCAGGGAAGTCAGGAACCAATACACATAGTCAGTTAGGAAAGCAAAGGCTAGCTTTTTCAAACAGAAATTTGCACCCTGCAGCTCTAACTCCCAAAAGTTCTGGGACACTGTAAAATCCATGGAGAATAAGAGCACCTCCTCCCAGCTGCCCACTGCACTGAGGCTAGGAAAGACTGTCACCACCGATAAATCCACGATAATCCCGAATTTCAATAAGCATTTCTATTCGGCTGGCCATGCTTTTCTTCTGGTTATCCCAACAGCCAACAGCTACACAACCCCGCAGATTTTAGCAGATGTTCTGAAAGAGCTACAAAACTTGGACCCGTACAAATCAGCTGGGCTAGACAATCTGGACCCTCTCTTTTTAAAATTATCCGCCGCCATTGTTGTAACCCCTATTACTAGTCTGTCAAACCTCTCATTCGTATCTTCAGAGATTCCTAAAGATTGGAAAGCTTCTGCGGTTATCCTTCTCTTCAAACGGGGTGACACTCTAGACCCAAACTGTTACAGACCTATATCCATCCTGCCCTGCCTTTCTAAAGTCTTTGAAAGCCAAGTTAACAAACAGATCACTGACCATTTCGAATCCCACCGTACCTTCTCTGCTGTGCAATCCGGTATCCGAGCTGGTCACGGGTACACATCAGCCACGCTCAAGGTACTAAACGATATCATAACTGCCATCGATAAAAGACAGTACTGTGCAGCCGTCTTCATTGACCTGGCCAAAGCTTTCGAGTCTGTCAACCACCGTATTCTTATCGGCAGACTCAACAGCCTTGGTTTCTCAAATGATTGCCTCGCCTGGTTCACCAACTACTTCTCTGATAGATTTCAGTGTGTCAAATCGGAGGGCCTGTTGTCCGGACCTCTGACAGTCTCCATGGGGGTATCACAGGGTTCAATTCTCGGGCCGACTCTTTTCTCTGTATACATCAATGATGTCGCTCTTGCTGCTGGTGATTCCTTGATCCACGTCTACACAGACGACATCCTTCTGTATACATCTGGCCCTTCTTTGGACACTGTGTTAACAAATCTCCAAACAAGCTTCAATGCCATACAATACTCGTTCCGTGGCCTCCAACTGCTCTTAAATGCAGTAAAACTAAATACATGCTTTTCAACCGATCGCTGCACACACCCACCCGCCCGACTAGCATCACTACTCTGGACGGTTCTGACTTAGAATATGTGGACAACTACAAATACCTAGGTGTCTGGCTAGACTGTAAACTCTCCTTCCAGACTCATATTAAGCATCTCCAATCCAAAATTAAATCTAGAATCGGCTTCCTACATCGCAACAAAGCCTCCTTCACTCACGCTGCCAAACATACCCTCGTAAAACTGACTATCCTACCGATCCTTGACTTCGGCAATGTCATTTACAAAATAGCCTCCAACACTCTACTCAGCAAACTGGATGCAGTCTATCACAGTGCCATCTGTTTTGTCACCAAAGCCCCATATACTACCCACCACTTCGACCAGTATGCTCTCGTCAGCTGGCCCTCGCTACATGTTCATCGCCAGACCCACTGGCTCCAGGTCATCTATAAGTCTTTGCTAGGTAAAGCTCCATCTTATCTCAGCTCGCTGGTCACCATAACAACACCCACCCATAGCACGCGCTCCAGCAGGTATATCTCACTGGTCATCCCCAAAGCCAACACCTCTTTGGCCGCCTTTCCTTCAAGTTCTCTGCTGCCAATGACTGGAACGAATTGCAAAAATCGCTGAGGTTGGAGACTTATAACTCCCTCACTAACTTTAAGCATCAGCTGTCTGAGCAGCTTACCGATCGCTGCACCTGTACACAGCCCATCTGTAAATAGCACACCCAACTACTTACGTAATCCCCATATTGATTTTATTTACTTTTTTTTGCTCTTTTGCACACCAGTATTTCTACTTGCACATCATCATCTGCACATTTATCACTCGTGTTAATTTGCTAAATTGTAATTACTTCACTACTATGGCCTCTTTATTGCCTTTCCTCCTTATGCCCTTTGCATACACTGTATATAGATTTTTCTATTGTGTTATTGACTGAACTTTTGCTTATCCCACATGTAACTCTGTGTTGTTGTTTTTTGTCACACTGCTTTGCTTTATCTTGGCTAGGACGCAGTTGTAAATGAGAACTTGTTCTCAACTGGCCTACCTGGGTAAATAAAGGTGAAATAAAAAATAAAACATTAAATGCAGCCTCAGGATATCTGGTTTCCAGTTTGCATAAAGTCCAGTGAAGTGCCTTGAGGGCTGTCGTGGCATCGACTTGATGGAGGATATACACAGCTGTGACAATAACGGAAGAGAATTCTCTTGGGAGATAATACGGTCGGCATTTGATTGTGAGGAATTCTAGGTCAGGTGAACCAAAGAACTTGAGTTCCTGTATGTTGTTAAAATTACACCATGAGTCGTTAGTCATGAACATACACCCCCGCTCTTCTTCTTCTTGGAGAGATGTTTATTCCTGTCGGCGTGACACACCGAGAATCCAGATGGCTTTACCGACTCAGACAGCATGTTTCCGTGAAGGAGAGTATGTCACAATCTCTGATGTCTCTCTGGAAAGCAACCCTTGCCCTAATTTCATTAACCTTGTTATCTAGGGACTGAACATTAGCGATCCGGCGGCGTTATTTTGGGTCGGCCTCTGGGATAAGTTCAAATGCTCAGACAAAGGATCCGCTTCGGGAAAGTCGTATTCCTGGTCGTAGTGCTGGTAAGTTGACGTCGCTCTGATATCCAATATTTATTCCCGGCTGTATATAATAACACTTAAGATTTTCTCAGCTAACAATGTAAGAAATAATACATAAAAAACTAAATACTGCAAAGTTTCCTAAGGACTAGAAGCGAGGCAGCCCTCTCTGTCGGCGCCATCTTGCTTTATGCCTGAATATGAAGTTTATCAACAGTACCACTCAAAGGTTTGGACACACCTACTCATTTCAAGGATTTTTCTTTATTTTTACTATTATCTACGTTGTAGAATAATAGTGAAGACATCAAAACTATTAAATAACACATATGGAATCATGTAGTAACCAAAAAAGTGTTCAACAAATCAAAATGTATTTTATATTTGAGATTCTTCAAGGCAAAGTAGACACCGTTTGCCTTGATGACAGGTTTGCACACTCTTGGCATTTTCTCAACCAGCTTCATGAGGTAGTCACCTGGAATGCATTTCAATTTACAGGTGTGCCTTGTTAAAAGTTAATTTGTGGAATTTATTTCCTTCTTAGTGTGTTTGAGCCAATCAGTTCTGTTGTGAAAAGGTAGAGGTGGTATACAGAAGATAGCCCTATTTGGTAAAAGATCAAGTCCATATTATGGCAAGAACAGCTCAAATAAGCGAAGAGAAATGACTGTCCATTATTACTTTAAGACATGAAGGTCAGTCAATCTGGAAAATGTCAAGAACTCTCTCTGGCTCTCATGAGGACCGCCACAGGAAAGGAAGATCCAGAGTTACCTCTGCTGCAGAGGATAAGTTCATTAGAGATACCAGCCTCAGAAATTGCAGCCCAAATAAATGCTTCAAAGAGTTCAAGTAACAGACACATCTCAATATCAACTGTTCAGAGAAGACTACGCGAATCAGTCCTTCCTAGTCGAATTGCTGCAAAGAAACCACTACTGAAGGACACCAATAAGAAGATAGTTGCTTGGGCCAAGAAACATGAGCAATGGACATTAGGCCGGTGGAAATCTGTCCTTTGGTCTGATGAGTCCAAATTTGAGATTTTTGGTTCCAACCGCCGTGTCTTTGTAAAACGCAGAGTAGGTGAACGGAAGATCTCCACATGCATGGTTCCCACCATGAAGCATGAAGGAGGAGGAGGTGTGATGGTGTGGGGGTGCTTTTCTTGTGACACTGTCAGTGAGTTGTTTAGAATTCAAGGCACACTTAATCAGCATGGCTACCACAGCATTCTGCAGCGATACGCCATCCCATCTGGTTTGCGCTTAGTGGGACTATCATTTGTTTTTCAACAGGACAATGACCCAACACACCTCCAGGCTGTGTAAGGGCTATGTGACCAAGAATGAGAGTGATGGAGTGCTGCATCAGATGACCTGGCCTCCACAATCACCCAACCTCAACCCAATTGAGTTGGTTTGGGATGAGTTGAGAATAGACTGATGAGTTTCAGAAGAAAATGATTTGTTTCTGGCCATTTTGAGCCTGTAATCGAACCCACAAATGCTGATGCTCCAGATACTCAACTAGTCTAAAGAAGGCCAGTTTTATTGCTTCTTTAATCAGAACAACAGCTTTCAGCTGTGCGAACATAATTGCAAGAGGGTTTTCTAATGATCAATTAGCCTTTTAAAATGATAAACTTGAATTAGCTAACATAACGTGCCATTGGAACACAGGAGTGATGGTTGCTGATAATGGGCCTCTGTACGGCTATGTAGATATTCCATAAAAAATCTGCCATTTCCAGCTACAATAGTCATTTACAACATTAACAATATCTACACTGTATTTCTGATCAATTTGATGTTACTTTAATGGACAAAAAATGTGCTTTTCTTTCAAAAACAAGGACATTTCTAAGTGACCCCAAACTTTTGAACGGTAGTGTATGTCTGATTTTATTTTGGTTCTACTGTTGCCTATTTATCCCTTTCACATCAAACCCACACATTCTATACATGACTTAGCAGTGTCCTACAGCAGTGTACTTCCTGTACCCTCTACATTAACCAGGTTTATCTCCCTGTGCGTCATGTCCCATTACGTTTTCCTCATAAACAAAACCCACCGCCGTACTTGATCTTTCCCAACTCCCATTTGTCCTCTGGATCTCCAAGGTTACCACGTCCATGGATGTCCCAGCACAGGGAGAGATCTGTCAACAAACTTCTGAGGACTTTCTCACTTGGCAAACTTAAAGGGGGAACTAGCTATCGCAGGTGTCCCAGGAGGTAATCAAGCCACTCCGCTACCTCCATGTGCCTGTATCTTTAAACAGAATAGATAAAGGGGGCGTGGGTCACGCTGGAGAGCACAGGTACTCGGCAGGAAAAGTTCAGTGTATTGATGTGTTGTAAAGGACTGCGACTTCACAGAGCTAGGCGCCCGTCAGGCTGCTGGCATAGTACCTGTTCAGGTACTCATAAGGGATACAGGTTAGCACCCCAAGATATTGACTTGCCAAGAAGATTGCTCACTCTCTCTCTCTCTCTCTCTCTCTCTCTCTCTCTCTCTCTCTCTCTCTCTCTCTCTCTCTCGCTCTCTCTCTCTCGCTGGCTTTAAAAAAAATTATAAATGACTTGCTTCTTCACTGGAAACTAATGATCCACCAATGTCTTTCTGTCTTGGTGCCGAAGGGGAGAAGAGTCTTTGATGATGGAGAAATGTCTTGGTGCTGAGAGTGGAGAAGAGTCTTTGATGATGGAGAATTGTCTTGGTGCTGAGAGTGGAGAAGAGTCTTTGATGATGGAGAATTGTCTTGGTGCTGAGAGTGGAGAAGAGTCTTTGATGATGGAGAATTGTCTTGGTGCTGAGAGTGGAGAAGAGTCTTTGATGATGGAGAATTGTCTTGGTGCTGAGAGTGGAGAAGAGTCTTTGATGATGGAGAATTGCGGCTGACACATAAAAGCTGGAGGGCCCCCCGAGACGCTCCCTATCCCTCATGCTACTTAGTTATGTGTTCCACTGTTATCACTATGGTAACCCAGAGTTATTTAATTTTATCGTCACCACCAAAGTTCAAGCTGAAGGCAGAGCCTATAGTGAGAGAGAGAGAGCAGAGTTGTCTGTTTCACTCTCTCTCATCTCTGTCTATCTCTCCTTAGTTTCTGTCTCCTTGAGTTAGGAGTTCTGCTTTGCTAGTGTGCATCTGAAGAGACCTGTTATTGTATGTATGAGATGTTAAATGATATTGAAAGGAAGAACCGTTGGTTTGGCTCTCCTTCCCCCCCTCCTGCTCCTCAGGTCAGGCTAACCAGTATGAATAAACATGAGGTCTGAACGCCGGTCAACTGTTTGGGAGTGATAAGCTGCTCATGTGTTTGACTCGAGCCAAACAGCAATAGAGTGCCTCGCTTGGCCAGTGTACTGAAGTCAGTCGTCCAAGGACGGAATGGTGTGGGTAAAGGTCAAGGTATTGAGCTGTGGACATACAGAATTGTCACTCTGATCTTTTTATTGTGAGTTCTCCTTTAAGTTCTTCCGCGGGTTAGCTTTTCTTTCTTAATGAATCTGTGACTCCTTCCTTCAAAGCTCATATTGTGGAATATCCACTGCATTATTTAGCTGTATAACCACTTCCAAGCTAATGGGGCAAGGAAACTTTCCCTGAGAAAATGTGAAATGTTCGAGCCTTTTCCTCCCATCTCTATTTTTCACTTTCTCATATCGGCATGAGTTGACTTGATTTGATTTGAAGCCTGCCACTTTTATTTTGACTTGAGCTCCCAGGCCTATTTGCCAGTAGAGAGAGGATCGAGGTCCGATTTGGACCAAGGGCTTGATACATTTTACAGACCGCTTTTAAATACAAAATTCTTCTTCATTCAAATGTAACCTATTACCACAACATCTGTTTTGACATGTAGTCACAGTCATGGAAGCACAATGAGCATACCTGAACTAATTTATATCACTATTATTATACTGTAGATATGGGTTCTGACTTGGTGTACAGGGATAATACTGTAAGAACGGCCCATGTTCTGAATTCTGTCGCTGTACATTTCAAAGGTGATGAACAAATAGTTATATTGACTACGTCCGTCCTAGATCGCTCATTAATGTCTTAATCAAAATTACGGATTGCCTCTTATCTGCTCGTCGTTCCCTTATGCCATAGTTTGTACATCTCAATTGTCAGTAGAAACAACATTTTTTAAAACAAGTCAGCCATAATAGCAATGTTTTTTTAAAAGGCAGTAAATGAGGCTGAATGAACTGTTTCGCTGCCAGACAAGGCTCCGCTGAAAGCCAAGTGTAGCGGTGGTAAGGATTCACTCCATGGTGCTGAAAAGAAAGCTCTGCTGTTGGGACAACTTTATGTAGGCCCTAACAGTTTGTGGGCACCGTTTGTCACCGTTATAGTGCAATTAATTGATTGTTTAGTGTTGTGTTGTGTAGTGGCTATGCTGGCATGCATCTAAAAAAAAATTGGGGAGTTTGCCTCACCAAGATTTACATTCTAAAATCGCCACTGTGACAGAGACATGGGGATGTGAGGGTGTGTTGTATCTGATGAGGCTGACAGAGACATGGGGATGTGAGGGTGTGTTGTATCTGATGAGGCTGACAGAGACATGGGGATGTGAGGGTGTGTTGTATCTGATGAGGCTGACAGAGACATGGGGATGTGAGGGTGTGTTGTATCTGATGAGGCTGACAGAGACATGGGGATGTGAGGGTGTGTTGTGTCTGATGAGGCTGACAGAGACATGGGGATGTGAGGGTGTGTTGTATCTGATGAGGCTGACAGAGACATGGGGATGTGAGGGTGTGTTGTGTCTGATGAGGCTGACAGAGACATGGGGATGTGAGGGTGTGTTGTATCTGATGAGGCTGACAGAGACATGGGGATGTGAGGGTGTGTTGTATCTGATGAGGCTGACAGAGACATGGGGATGTGAGGGTGTGTTGTATCTGATGAGGCTGACAGAGACATGGGGATGTGAGGGTGTGTTGTATCTGATGAGGCTGACAGAGACATGGGGATGTGAGGGTGTGTTGTATCTGATGAGGCTGACAGAGACATGGGGATGTGAGGGTGTGTTGTATCTGATGGGGCTAACAGAGACATGGGGATGTGAGGGTGTGTTGTATCTGATGAGGCTGACAGAGACATGGGGATGTGAGGGTGTGTTGTGTCTGATGAGGCTGACAGAGACATGGGGATGTGAGGGTGTGTTGTGTCTGATGAGGCTGACAGAGACATGGGGATGTGAGGGTGTGTTGTATCTGATGAAGCTGACAGAGACATGGGGATGTGAGGGTGTGTTGTATCTGATGAGGCTGACAGAGACATGGGGATGTGAGGGTGTGTTGTATCTGATGAGGCTGACAGAGACATGGGGATGTGAGGGTGTGTTGTATCTGATGAGGCTGACAGAGACATGGGGATGTGAGGGTGTGTTGTGTCTGATGAGGCTGACAGAGACATGGGGATGTGAGGGTGTGTTGTATCTGATGAGGCTGACAGAGACATGGGGATGTGAGGGTGTGTTGTGTCTGATGAGGCTGACAGAGACATGGGGATGTGAGGGTGTGTTGTATCTGATGAGGCTGACAGAGACATGGGGATGTGAGGGTGTGTTGTATCTGATGAGGCTGACAGAGACATGGGGATGTGAGGGTGTGTTGTGTCTGATGAGGCTAACAGAGACATGGGGATGTGAGGGTGTGTTATATCTGATGAGGCTGACAGAGACATGGGGATGTGAGGGTGTGTTGTATCTGATGAGGCTGACAGAGACATGGGGATGTGAGGGTGTGTTGTATCTGATGAGGCTGACAGAGACATGGGGATGTGAGGGTGTGTTGTGTCTGATGAGGCTGACAGAGACATGGGGATGTGAGGGTGTGTTGTATCTGATGAGGCTGACAGAGACATGGGGATGTGAGGGTGTGTTGTGTCTGATGAGGCTGACAGAGACATGGAGATGTGAGGGTGTGTTGTATCTGATGAGGCTGACAGAGACATGGGGATGTGAGGGTGTGTTGTATCTGATGAGGCTGACAGAGACATGGGGATGTGAGGGTGTGTTGTGTCTGATGAGGCTGACAGAGACATGGGGATGTGAGGGTGTGTTGTATCTGATGAGGCTGACAGAGACATGGGGATGTGAGGGTGTGTTGTGTCTGATGAGGCTGACAGAGACATGGAGATGTGAGGGTGTGTTGTATCTGATGAGGCTGACAGAGACATGGGGATGTGAGGGTGTGTTGTATCTGATGAGGCTGACAGAGACATGGGGATGTGAGGGTGTGTTGTATCTGATGAGGCTGACAGAGACATGGGGATGTGAGGGTGTGTTGTATCTGATGAGGCTGACAGAGCCATGGGGATGTGAGGGTGTGTTGTATCTGATGGGGCTGACAGAGACATGGGGATGTGAGTGTGTGTTGTATCTGATGGGGCTGACAGAGACACGGGGATGCGAAGGTGTGTTGTATCTAATGAGGCTGACAGAGACATGGGGATGTGAGGATGTGTTGTGTCTGATGAGGCTGACAGAGACATGGGGATGTGAGGGTGTGTTGTGTCTGATGAGGCTAACAGAGACATGGGGATGCGAGGGTGTGTTGTGTCTGATGAGGCTAACAGAGACATGGGGATGTGAGGGTGTGTTGTATCTGATGAGGCTGGCAGAGACATGGGGATGTGAGGGTGTGTTGTATCTGATGAGGCTGACAGAGACATGGGGATGTGAGGGTGTGTTGTGTCTGATGAGGCTGACAGAGACATGGGGATGTGAGGGTGTGTTGTATCTATTAAGGCTGACAGAGACATGGGGATGTGAGGGTGTGTTGTATCTGATGAGGCTAACAGAGACATGGGGATGTGAGGGTGTGTTGTATCTGATGAGGCTGACAGAGACATGGGGATGTGAGGGTGTGTTGTATCTGATGAGGCTGTCAGAGACATGGGGATGTGAGGGTGTGTTGTATCTGATGAGGCTGACAGAGACATGGGGATGTGAGGGTGTGTTGTGTCTGATGAGGCTGACAGAGACATGGGGATGTGAGGGTGTGTTGTGTCTGATGAGGCTGACAGAGACATGGGGATGTGAGGGTGTGTTGTGTCTGATTAGGCTGACAGAGACAAGGGGATGTGAGGGTGTGTTGTGTCTGATGAGGCTGACAGAGACATGGGGATGTGAGGGTGTGTTGTGTCTGATGAGGCTAACAGAGACATGGGGATGTGAGGGTGTGTTGTATCTAATAAGGCTGACAGAGACATGGGGATGTGAGGGTGTGTTGTATCTGATGAGGCTGACAGAGACATGGGGATGTGAGGGTGTGTTGTATCTGATGAGGCTGACAGAGACATGGGGATGTGAGGGTGTGTTGTATCTGATGAGGCTGACAGAGACATGGGGATGTGAGGGTGTGTTGTATCTGATGAGGCTGACAGAGACATGGGGATGTGAGGGTGTGTTGTATCTGATGAGGCTGACAGAGACATGGGGATGTGAGGGTGTGTTGTATCTGATGAGGCTGACAGAGACATGGGGATGTGAGGGTGTGTTGTATCTGATGGGGCTAACAGAGACATGGGGATGTGAGGGTGTGTTGTATCTGATGAGGCTGACAGAGACATGGGGATGTGAGGGTGTGTTGTGTCTGATGAGGCTGACAGAGACATGGGGATGTGAGGGTGTGTTGTGTCTGATGAGGCTGACAGAGACATGGGGATGTGAGGGTGTGTTGTATCTGATGAAGCTGACAGAGACATGGGGATGTGAGGGTGTGTTGTATCTGATGAGGCTGACAGAGACATGGGGATGTGAGGGTGTGTTGTATCTGATGAGGCTGACAGAGACATGGGGATGTGAGGGTGTGTTGTATCTTATGAGGCTGACAGAGACATGGGGATGTGAGGGTGTGTTGTGTCTGATGAGGCTGACAGAGACATGGGGATGTGAGGGTGTGTTGTATCTGATGAGGCTGACAGAGACATGGGGATGTGAGGGTGTGTTGTGTCTGATGAGGCTGACAGAGACATGGGGATGTGAGGGTGTGTTGTATCTGATGAGGCTGACAGAGACATGGGGATGTGAGGGTGTGTTGTATCTGATGAGGCTGACAGAGACATGGGGATGTGAGGGTGTGTTGTATCTGATGAGGCTGACAGAGACATGGGGATGTGAGGGTGTGTTGTATCTGATGAGGCTGACAGAGAAATGGGGATGTGAGGGTGTGTTGTATCTGATGAGGCTGACAGAGACATGGGGATGTGAGGGTGTGTTGTATCTGATGGGGCTAACAGAGACATGGGGATGTGAGGGTGTGTTGTATCTGATGAGGCTGACAGAGACATGGGGATGTGAGGGTGTGTTGTGTCTGATGAGGCTGACAGAGACATGGGGATGTGAGGGTGTGTTGTGTCTGATGAGGCTGACAGAGACATGGGGATGTGAGGGTGTGTTGTATCTGATGAAGCTGACAGAGACATGGGGATGTGAGGGTGTGTTGTATCTGATGAGGCTGACAGAGACATGGGGATGTGAGGGTGTGTTGTATCTGATGAGGCTGACAGAGACATGGGGATGTGAGGGTGTGTTGTATCTGATGAGGCTGACAGAGACATGGGGATGTGAGGGTGTGTTGTGTCTGATGAGGCTGACAGAGACATGGGGATGTGAGGGTGTGTTGTATCTGATGAGGCTGACAGAGACATGGGGATGTGAGGGTGTGTTGTGTCTGATGAGGCTGACAGAGACATGGGGATGTGAGGGTGTGTTGTATCTGATGAGGCTGACAGAGACATGGGGATGTGAGGGTGTGTTGTGTCTGATGAGGCTGACAGAGACATGGGGATGTGAGGGTGTGTTGTGTCTGATGAGGCTAACAGAGACATGGGGATGTGAGGGTGTGTTATATCTGATGAGGCTGACAGAGACATGGGGATGTGAGGGTGTGTTGTATCTGATGAGGCTGACAGAGACATGGGGATGTGAGGGTGTGTTGTATCTGATGAGGCTGACAGAGACATGGGGATGTGAGGGTGTGTTGTGTCTGATGAGGCTGACAGAGACATGGGGATGTGAGGGTGTGTTGTATCTGATGAGGCTGACAGAGACATGGGGATGTGAGGGTGTGTTGTGTCTGATGAGGCTGACAGAGACATGGAGATGTGAGGGTGTGTTGTATCTGATGAGGCTGACAGAGACATGGGGATGTGAGGGTGTGTTGTATCTGATGAGGCTGACAGAGACATGGGGATGTGAGGGTGTGTTGTGTCTGATGAGGCTGACAGAGACATGGGGATGTGAGGGTGTGTTGTATCTGATGAGGCTGACAGAGACATGGGGATGTGAGGGTGTGTTGTGTCTGATGAGGCTGACAGAGACATGGAGATGTGAGGGTGTGTTGTATCTGATGAGGCTGACAGAGACATGGGGATGTGAGGGTGTGTTGTATCTGATGAGGCTGACAGAGACATGGGGATGTGAGGGTGTGTTGTATCTGATGAGGCTGACAGAGACATGGGGATGTGAGGGTGTGTTGTGTCTGATGAGGCTGACAGAGACATGGAGATGTGAGGGTGTGTTGTATCTGATGAGGCTGACAGAGACATGGGGATGTGAGGGTGTGTTGTATCTGATGAGGCTGACAGAGACATGGGGATGTGAGGGTGTGTTGTATCTGATGAGGCTGACAGAGACATGGGGATGTGAGGGTGTGTTGTATCTGATGAGGCTGACAGAGCCATGGGGATGTGAGGGTGTGTTGTATCTGATGGGGCTGACAGAGACATGGGGATGTGAGTGTGTGTTGTATCTGATGGGGCTGACAGAGACATGGGGATGCGAAGGTGTGTTGTATCTAATGAGGCTGACAGAGACATGGGGATATGAGGATGTGTTGTGTCTGATGAGGCTGACAGAGACATGGGGATGTGAGGGTGTGTTGTATCTGATGAGGCTGACAGAGACATGGGGATGTGAGGGTGTGTTGTGTCTGATGAGGCTGACAGAGACATGGGGATGTGAGGGTGTGTTGTATCTATTAAGGCTGACAGAGACATGGGGATGTGAGGGTGTGTTGTATCTGATGAGGCTAACAGAGACATGGGGATGTGAGGGTGTGTTGTATCTGATGAGGCTGGCAGAGACATGGGGATGTGAGGGTGTGTTGTATCTGATGAGGCTGACGAGACATGGGATGTGAGGGTGTGTTGTGTCTGATGAGGCTGACAGAGACATGGGGATGTGAGGGTGTGTTGTATCTATTAAGGCTGACAGAGACATGGGGATGTGAGGGTGTGTTGTATCTGATGAGGCTAACAGAGACATGGGGATGTGAGGGTGTGTTGTATCTGATGAGGCTGACAGAGACATGGGGATGTGAGGGTGTGTTGTATCTGATGAGGCTGACAGAGACATGGGGATGTGAGGGTGTGTTGTATCTGATGAGGCTGACAGAGACATGGGGATGTGAGGGTGTGTTGTGTCTGATGAGGCTGACAGAGACATGGGGATGTGAGGGTGTGTTGTGTCTGATGAGGCTGACAGAGACATGGGGATGTGAGGGTGTGTTGTGTCTGATGAGGCTGACAGAGACATGGGGATGTGAGGGTGTGTTGTGTCTGATGAGGCTGACAGAGACATGGGGATGTGAGGGTGTGTTGTGTCTGATGAGGCTAACAGAGACATGGGGATGTGAGGGTGTGTTGTATCTAATAAGGCTGACAGAGACATGGGGATGTGAGGGTGTGTTGTATCTGATGAGGCTGACAGAGACATGGGGATGTGAGGGTGTGTTTGTATCTGATGAGGCTGACAGAGACATGGGGATGTGAGGGTGTGTTGTATCTGATGAGGCTGACAGAGACATGGGGATGTGAGGGTGTGTTGTATCTGATGAGGCTGACAGAGACATGGGGATGTGAGGGTGTGTTGTATCTGATGAGGCTGACAGAGACATGGGGATGTGAGGGTGTGTTGTATCTGATGAGGCTGACAGAGACATGGGGATGTGAGGGTGTGTTGTATCTGATGGGGCTGACAGAGACATGGGGATGTGAGGGTGTGTTGTATCTGATGAGGCTGACAGAGACATGGGGATGTGAGGGTGTGTTTGTGTCTGTGAGGCTGACAGAGACATGGGATGTGAGGGTGTGTTGTGTCTGATGAGGCTGACAGAGACATGGGATGTGAGGGTGTGTTTGTATCTGATGAGGCTGACAGAGACATGGGGATGTGAGGGTGTGTTGTATCTGATGAGGCTGACAGAGACATGGGGGATGTGAGGGGTGTGTTGTATCTGATGAGGCTGACAGAGACATGGGGATGTGAGGGTGTGTTGTATCTGATGAGCTGACAGAGACATGGGGATGTGAGGGTGTGTTGTGTCTGATGAGGCTGACAGAGACATGGGGGATGTGAGGGTGGTGTTGTATCTGATGAGGCTGACAGAGACTGGGGATGTGAGGGTTTTGGGGGTGTTGTGATCTGATGAGGGCTGACAGAGACATGGGGATGTGAGGGGGTGTGTTGTATCTGATGAGGCTGACAGAGACATGGGGATGTGAGGGTGTGTTGTATCTGATGAGGCTGACAGAGACATGGGGATGTGAGGGTGTGTTGTATCTGATGAGGCTGGACAGAGACATGGGGATGTGAGGGTGTGTTGTATCTGTGAGGCTGACAGAGACATGGGGATGTGAGGGTGTGTTGTATCTGATGAGGCTGACAGAGACATGGGGATGTAGGGTGTGTTGTATCTGATGAGGCTGACAGAGACATGGGGATGTGAGGGTGTGTTGTATCTGATGAGGCTGACAGAGACATGGGGATGTGAGGGTGTGTTGTATCTGATGAGGCTGACAGAGACATGGGGATGTGAGGGTGTGTTGTAGTCTGATGAGGCTGACAGAGACATGGGGATGTGAGGGTGTGTTGTATCTGATGAGGCTGACAGAGACATGGGGGATGTGAGGGTGTGTTGTATCTGATGAGGCTGACAGAGACATGGGGATGTGAGGGTGTGTTGTATCTGATGAGGCTGACAGAGACATGGGGATGTGAGGGTGTGTTGTATCTGATGAGGCTGACAGAGGACATGGGGATGTGAGGGTGTGTTGTATCTGATGAGGCTGACAGAGACATGGGGATGTGAGGGTGTGTTGTATCTGATGAGGGCTGACAGAGACATGGGGATGTGAGGGTGTGTTGTAGTCTGAATGAGGCTGACAGAGACATGGGGATGTGAGGGTGTGTTGTGTCTGATGAGGGCTGACAGAGACATGGGGATGGAGGGTGTGGTTGTATCTGATGAGGCTGACAGGAGAACATTGGGGATGTGGGTGTGTTGTATCTGATGAGGCTGACAGAGACATGGGGATGTGAGGGTGTGTTGTATCTGATGAGGCTGACAGAGACATGGGGATGTGAGGGTGTGTTGTATCTGAGTGAGGCTGACAGAGACATGGGGATGTGAGGTGTGTTTGTATCTGATGAGGCTGCAGAGACATGGGGATGTGAGGGTGTGTGTGATCTGATGAGGCTGACAGAGCAATGGGGATGTGAGGGTTGTGTTGTATCTGATGAGGCTGACAGAGACCTGGGGATGTGAGGGTGTGTTGTATCTGATGAGGCTGACAGAGACATGGGGATGTGAGGGTGTGTTGTGTCTGATGATGCTGACAGAGACATTGGGGATGTGAGGGGTGTGTTGTATCTGATGAGGCTGACAGAGACATGGGGATGTGGAGGGTGTGTTGTATCTGATGAGGCTGACAGAGACATGGGGATGTGAGGGTGTGTTGTATCTGATGAGGCTGACAGAGACATGGGATGTGAGGGTGTGTTGGTATCTGATGAGGCTGACAGAGACATGGGGATTGTGTAAGGGTGGTGTTGTATCTGATGAGGCTGACAGAGACATGGGGATGTGAGGGTGTGTTGTATCTGATGGGCTGAACAGAGACATGGGGATGTGAGGGTGTGTTGTATCTGATGAGGCTGACAGAGACATGGGGATGTGAGGGTGTGTTTGTGTCTGATGAGGCTGACAGAGACATGGGGATGTGAGGGTGTGTTGTGTCTGATGAGGCTGACAGAGACAGGGGGATGTGAGGGTGTGTTGTATCTGATGAGGCTGACAGAGACATGGGGATGTGAGGGTGTGTTGTATCTGATGAGGCTGACAGAGACATGGGGATGTGAGGGTGTGTTGTATCTGATGAGGCTGACAGAGACATGGGATGTGAGGGTGTGTTGTATCTGATGAGGGCTGACAGAGACATGGGGATGTGAGGGTGTTTGTGTCTGATGAGGCTGACAGAGACATGGGGATGTGAGGGTGTGTTTGTATCTGATGAGGCTGACAGAGACATGGGGATGTGAGGGGTGGTGTTGTGTCTGATTAGGCTGACAGAGACATGGGATTGAGGGGTGTGTTGTATCTAATAAGGCTGACGAGACATGGGGATGTGAGGGTGTGTTGTATCTGATGAGGCTGACAGAGACATGGGGATGTGAGGGTGTGTTGTATCTGATGAGGCTGACAGAGACATGGGGATGTGAGGGTTGTGGTTGTATCTGATGAGGCTGACAGAGACATGGGGAATGTGAGGGTGTGTTGTATCTGATGAGGCGATGACAGGACATGGGGATGTGAAGGGTGTGTTGTATCTGATGAGGCTGACAGAGACATGGGGATGTGAGGGTGTGTTGTATCTGATGAGGCTGACAGAGACATGGGGATGTGAGGGTGTGTTGTATCTGATGGGGCTGACAGAGACATGGGGATGTGAGGGTGTGTTGTATCTGATGAGGCTGACAGAGACATGGGGATGTGAGGGTGTGTTGTGTCTGATGAGGCTGACAGAGACATGGGGATGTGAGGGTGTGTTGTGTCTGATGAGGCTGACAGAGACATGGGATGTGAGGGTGTGTTGTATCTGATGAAGCTGACAGAGACATGGGGATGTGAGGGTGTTGTATCTGATGAGGCTGACAGAGACATGGGATGTGAGGGTGTTGTATCTGATGATGACAGAGACATGGGGATGTGAGGTGTGTTGTATCTGATGAGGCTGACAGAGACATGGGGATGTGAGGGTGTGTTTGTCTGATGAGGCTGACAGAGACATGGGGATGTGGGGTGTGTATCTGATGAGGCTGACAGAGACATGGGGATGTGAGGGTGTGTTGTGTCTGATGAGGCTGACAGAGACATGGGGATGTGAGGGTTGTTGTATCTGATGAGGCTGACAGAGACATGGGGATGTGAGGGTGTGTTGTATCGATGAGGCTGACAGAGACATGGGGATGTGAGGGTGGTTGTATCTGATGAGGCAGACAGAGACATGGGGATGTGAGGGGGTGTTGTATCTGATGAGGCTGACAGAGACATGGGGATGTGAGGGTGTGTTGTATCTGATGAGGCTGACAGAGACATGGGGATGTGAGGGTGTGTTGTATCTGATGAGGCTGAACAGAGACATGGGGATGTGAGGGTGTGTTTGTAAATCTGATGAGGGCTGACAGAGACCTGGGGGATTTGGGGGGGAATGGTGTGGTTGTGTATCTGATGAGGCTGACAGAGACAGGGATGAGGGTGTGTTGTATCTGATGAGGCTGACAGAGACATGGGGATGTGAGGTGTGTTGTATATGATGAGGCTGACAGAGACATGGGGATGTGAGGGTGTGTGTATCTGATGAGGCTGACAGAGACATGGGGATGTGAGGGTGGGTTTGTATCTGATGAGGCTGACAGAGGGACATGGGGATGTGAGGGTGTGTTGTTACTGTGAGGCTGACAGAGACATGGGGAGTGAGGGTGTGTTGTACTCTGATGAGGCTGACAGAGACATGGGGATGTGAGGGTGTGTTGTATCTGATGAGGCTGACAGAGACATGGGGATGTGAGGGTGTGGTTGTATCTGATGAGGCTGACAGAGACATGGGGATGTGAGGGTGGTGTTGTATCTGATGAGGCTGACAGAGACATGGGGATGTGAGGGTGTGTTGTATCTGATGAGGCTGACAGAGACATGGGGATGTGAGGGTGTGTTGTATCTGATGAGGCTGACAGAGACATGGGGATGTGAGGTGTGTTGTGTCTGCATGAGGCTGACAGAGACATGGATGTTAGGTGTGTGTTGTGTCTGAGGAAGGCTGACAGAGACATGGGGATGTGAGGGTGTGTTGTGTCTTGATGAGGCTGACAGAGACATGGGGATGTGAGGGTGTGTTGTCTGATGAGGCTGACAGAGACATGGGGATGTGAGGTGTGTTGTATCTGATGATGCTGACAGAGACATGGGGATGTGAGGGTGTGGTTGTATCTGATGAGGCTGACATAGACATGGGGATGTGGAGGGTGTGTTGTTCTGATGAGGCTGACAGAGACATGGGGATGTGAGGGTGGTGTTGTATCTGATGAGGCTGACAGAGACAATGGGGATTGAGGGTGGTGTTTGTAGTCTGATGAGGCTGACAGAGACATGGGGATGTGAGGGTGTGTGTATATCTGATGAGGCTGACAGAGACATGGGGATGTGAGGGTGTGTTGTATCTGATGAGGCTGACAGAGACATGGGATGTGAGGGTGTGTTGTATCTGATGAGGCTGACAGAGACATGGGGATGTGAGGGTGTGTTGTATCTGATGAGGCTGACAGAGACATGTGGATGTGAGGGGGTGTTGTATCTGATGAGGCGGACAGAGACATGGGATGTGAGGGTGTGTTGTGTCTGATGAGGCTGACAGAGACATGGGGATGTGAGGGTGTGTTGTATCTGATGAGGCTGACAGAGACATGGGGATGTGAGGGTGTGTTGTATCTGATGAGGCTGACAGAGACATGGGGATGTGAGGGTGTGTTGTATCTGATGAGGCTGACAGAGACATTGGGGATGTGAGGGTGTGTTGTATCTGATGAGGCTGACAGAGACATGGGGATGTGAGGGTGTGTTGTGTCTGATGAGGCTGACAGAGACATGGGGATGTGAGGGTGTGTTGTATCTGATGAGGCTGACAGAGACATGGGGATGTGGAGGGTGTGTTTGTGGTCTGATGAGGCTGACAGAGACATGGGGATGTGAGGGTGTGTTGTATCTGATGAGGCTGACAGAGACATGGGGATGTGAGGGTGTGTTGTGTCTGATGACGCTGACAGAGACATGGGGGATGTGAGGGTGTGTTGTGTCTGATGAGGCTAACAGAGACATGGGGATGTGAGGGTGTGTTGTATCTGATGAGGCTGACAGAGACATGGGGATGTGAGGGTGTGTTGTATCTGATGAGGCTGACAGAGACATGGGGATGTGAGGGTGTGTTGTATCTGATGAGGCTGACAGAGACATGGGGATGTGGAGGGTGTGTTGTGTCTGATGAGGCTGACAGAGACATGGGGATGTGAGGGTGTGTTGTATCTGATGAGGCTGACAGAGACATGGGGATGTGAGGGTGTGTTGTGTCTGATGAGGCTGACAGAGACATGGAGATGTGAGGGTGTGTTGTATCTGATGAGGCTGACAAAAACATGGGGATGTGAGGGTGTGTTGTATCTGATGAGGCTGACAGAGACATGGGGATGTGAGGGTGTGTTGTGTCTGATGAGGCTGACAGAGACATGGGGATGTGAGGGTGTGTTGTATCTGATGAGGCTGACAGAGACATGGGGATGTGAGGGTGGTGTTGTGTCTGATGAGGCTGACAGAGACATGGAGATGTGAGGGTGTGTTGTATCTGATGAGGCTGACAGAGACATGGGATGTGAGGGTGTGTTGTATCTGATGAGGCTGACAGAGACATGGGGATGTGAGGGTGTGTTGTATCTGATGAGGCTGACAGAGACATGGGGATGTGAGGGTGTGTTGTATCTGATGAGGCTGACAGAGCCATGGGGATGTGAGGGTGTGTTGTATCTGATGGGGCTGACAGAGACATGGGGATGTGAGTGTGTGTTGTATCTGATGGGGCTGACAGAGACATGGGGATGCGAAGGTGTGTTGTATCTAATGAGGCTGACAGAGACATGGGGATGCGAAGGTGTGTTGTGTCTGATGAGGCTGACAGAGACATGGGGATGTGAGGGTGTGTTGTGTCTGATGAGGCTAACAGAGACATGGGGATGTGAGGGTGTGTTGTGTCTGATGAGGCTGACAGAGACATGGGGATGTGAGGGTGTGTTGTGTCTGATGAGGCTGACAGAGACATGGGGATGTGAGGGTGTGTTGTATCTGATGAGGCTGACAGAGACATGGGGATGTGAGGGTGTGTTGTGTCTGATGAGGCTGACAGAGACATGGAGATGTGAGGGTGTGTTGTATCTGATGAGGCTGACAAAAACATGGGGATGTGAGGGTGTGTTGTATCTGATGAGGCTGACAGAGACATGGGGATGTGAGGGTGTGTTGTGTCTGATGAGGCTGACAGAGACATGGGGATGTGAGGGTTGTGTTGTATCTGATGAGGCTGACAGAGACATGGGATGTGAGGGTGTGTTTGTGTCTGATGAGGCTGCTGACAGAGACATGGAGATGTGAGGGTGTGTTGTATCTGATGAGGCTGACAGAGACATGGGGATGTGAGGGTGTGTTGTATCTGATGAGGCTGACAGAGACATGGGGATGTGAGGGTGTGTTGTATCTGATGAGGCTGACAGAGACATGGGGATGTGAGGGTGTGTTGTATCTGATGAGGCTGACAGAGCCAATGGGGATGTGAGGGTGTGTTGTATCTGATGGGGCTGACAGAGACATGGGGATGTGAGTGTGTGTTGTATCTGATGGGGCTGACAGAGACATGGGGATGCGAAGGTGTGTTGTATCTAATGAGGCTGACAGAGACATGGGGATGCGAAGGTGTGTTGTGTCTGATGAGGCTGACAGAGACATGGGGATGTGAGGGTGTGTTGTGTCTGATGAGGCTAACAGAGACATGGGGATGTGAGGGTGTGTTGTGTCTGATGAGGCTAACAGAGACATGGGGATGTGAGGGTGTGTTGTATCTGATGAGGCTGGCAGAGACATGGGGATGTGAGGGTGTGTTGTATCTGATGAGGCTGACAGAGACATGGGGATGTGAGGGTGTGTTGTGTCTGATGAGGCTGACAGAGACATGGGGATGTGAGGGTGTGTTGTATCTATTAAGGCTGACAGAGACATGGGGATGTGAGGGTGTGTTGTATCTGATGAGGCTAACAGAGACATGGGGATGTGAGGGTGTGTTGTATCTGATGAGGCTGACAGAGACATGGGGATGTGAGGGTGTGTTGTATCTGATGAGGCTGTCAGAGACATGGGGATGTGAGGGTGTGTTGTATCTGATGAGGCTGACAGAGACATGGGGATGTGAGGGTGTGTTGTGTCTGATGAGGCTGACAGAGACATGGGGATGTGAGGGTGTGTTGTATCTGATGAGGCTGACAGAGACATGGGATGTGAGGGTGTGTTGTGTCTGATGGGGCTGACAGAGACATGGGGATGTGAGGGTGTGTTATATCTGATGAGGCTGACAGAGACATGGGGATGTGAGGGTGTGTTGTGTCTGATGAGGCTGACAGAGACATGGGGATGTGAGGGTGTGTTGTATCTGATGGGGCTGACAGAGACATGGGGATGTGAGGGTGTGTTATATCTGATGAGGCTGACAGAGACATGGGGATGTGAGGGTGTGTTGTGTCTGATGAGGCTGACAGAGACATGGGGATGTGAGGGTGTGTTGTATCTGATGAGGCTGACAGAGACATGGGGATGTGAGTGGTGTGTTGTATCTGATGAGGCTGACAGAGACATGGGATGTGAGGGTGTGTTGTGTCTGATGAGGCTGACAGAGACATGGGGAGTGTGAGGGTGTGTTGTCTCTGATGAGGCTGACAGAGACATGGGGATGTGAGGGTGTGTTGTGTATCGATGAGGCTGACAGAGACATGGGGATGTGAGGATGTGTTGTATCTGATGGGCTGACAGAGACATGGGGATGTGAGGGTGTGTTGTATCTGATGAGGCTGACAGAGACATGGGGATGTGAGGGTGTGTTGTGTCTGATGGGGCTGACAGAGACATGGGGATGTGAGGGTGTGTTATATCTGATGAGGCTGACAGAGACATGGGGATGTGAGGGTGTGTTGTGTCTGATGAGGCTGACAGAGACATGGGGATGTGAGGGTGTGTTGTATCTGATGGGGCTGACAGAGACATGGGGATGTGAGGGTGTGTTATATCTGATGAGGCTGACAGAGACATGGGGATGTGAGGGTGTGTTGTGTCTGATGAGGCTGACAGAGACATGGGGATGTGAGGGTGTGTTGTATCTAATGAGGCTGACAGAGACATGGGGATGTGAGGGTGTGTTGTGTCTGATGAGGCTGACAGAGACATGGGGATGTGAGGGTGTGTTGTATCTGATGAGGCTGACAGAGACATGGGGATGTGAGGGTGTGTTGTATCTGATGAGGCTGACAGAGACATGGGGATGTGAGGGGTGTGTTGTATCTGATGAGGCTGACAGAGACATGGGGATGTGAGGGTGTGTTGTATCTGATGAGGCTGACAGAGACATGGGGATGTGAGGGTGTGTTGTATCTGATGAGGCTGACAGAGACATGGGGATGTGAGGGTGTGTTGTGTCTGATGAGGCTGACAGAGACATGGGGATGTGAGGGTGTGTTGTATCTGATGGGGCTGACAGAGACATGGGGATGTGAACTGCTTGCCAACCCGTAGACCACAACACCTCCTGCATTGAGCTCACAGGGAGTGTCTTACTACAGCCAGCAAGGAATCTGATCAACTCCTTATTTATTCTACAAATAAACAGACAGTGAAGAGGCACACAGGCCAATATCCCTCCTCAAGACTCTATTGTGTCTGAGGCACAGTGGAGGGTGTGTAGAGAAGCTGATCCTAAAATACTGTGCAATCTCGAGTAGTTTCAGGTGAGATGAGGTAGACCTGTGTATAAATGGGGGGGGGGGGGGGTACGCATGTGTGCGCGTGCATGTGTGGTACGGCAGACGTGATTCTCGGACCCTGCCTGTTCTCCCCTAGAGGGTCATTCAGCCCCTCTCCCTAATCCCATCTGTCCGGGGGAGATAGGGAGGAGCGGCTGGCCACGGCACACCCGGGGCACCGCAAACACAATCACAGGCCTTTCACAGACACTTAACGGGGCTTTGCGCTTGTTCAACAAGGCAAAACGCGGCAGGAGGGATCATTTTAATACAAGGCCTGACTTGACTGGAAAGAGGGTAAATAAATAAGCAATGACAGTGAGGACTGCCGCCACAATTTGTGCAGCGCTCGCTTCCTCCCCACTTCCTCCCCACTTCCTCCCTCCTTGTTTTCCAGAAGCCTCTCTCCTCATATTATGGCACGGTGTAGTTCCTGTCTCCAGAACATATTGGGGAGAGCTGGGGAGGTAGAGAAAGCAGCAGCCTCCTCTCTCATCAGGGTGTTATTTTAATAAATCACTGCTGCCATTGCTTGCTACATTAATTCCTGGGGCCCGGAGGTCTATGATGGTACCAGCAGTGATCTACATGAGGCGCTAAATGATGTGGGGGATCCCCCAGTGAGAGAACAGAGACCCCCTGAATCTCCTCAGGCCCCTCCCCTCAGCTTGGCTGGCTCACACCCTGGGCTCCAACTGGGCCGGCCCGCTCGCCCGCCTGCCCTCCACCGCTGACATGATAATCAGCAGAGAGAGAGAGAGCCAGGAGCCGCCGCAGTGCACATACAAATGAGTGGCGCATACATACATCTATAGCTAGGAGGGAAGTCACCTGACCCAGAGACCCAGCGCTAGAGCGCCTCACACCACATCACCCACATGCCCCTCTCTAGTGGCTTCATTAAGTTCTCCCATACTGGGACTGCTGTTTGATATGCTGCATCTTCAGTAGGTATAGACACCCTAATAAACACAGACACCGGAGCCATGTTGAGTGAGATGGAAGTCTTACATAAGATCTGAACAGGATGTAGATGCTTATAGTCTCAGGAGGATTGCTTCTTTTATTCTTGTTAATTTCATGAGACGGTAGGCTCAACTAAATATATCTGCAATATATTTCCAGTCCCATAGATTTTTTTTATTTTCCTCTCGTGAAATAAATTGTAGTATGGTTTGAGGTACAGTGGAAATAGCTGGTAGACCTTTCTCACAGGTAGTCGTATACACTTGTGGTTTTCCTGTGTGCTTGGGCAGCAGGTGTATCAACAAAGACTGCATTAACATTGTTGTGGCATAGGTTTGATTGAATCTGGCCCAGTGTAATTGTACTGGAGGTGGTAGCAGTAGTAGTAGGTCTAGTAGTCATAGTGATGGCTCTACTGATGGAGGATGTGTACGTATCCCAGACCCCGGCAACATCAGTTGCATCTTTTCATTTATCACCTGAGAGAGAGAGAGAGAGAGAGAGTTAAAGAGAGAGAGAGAGAGAGAGAGAGAGAGAGAGAGAGAGAGAGAGAGAGAGTTAAAGAGAGAGTTTTCCATTGGTATGCGCAGACAAAGCCGCTAGATTCACCCCCAGAATACTGCTGGGAGATTATACCCTTCTTTCTTCACACAGCGGGGAACGGGCCACCGCAAATGGAGCGCTTGGGAGTGTGTGGCGTGCCGTGAATGACAGAGCGCCGTACACACTCCAAGCAACGACCCCAAACTCAAGGACTTGCTCCAAATGTCCTCATCTTTCAAGTATCCTGTTTTCGCTGGAAGCTCAAAAAGTGTCGTACTGGGATGGACAGCGGGAGTCCACAGGCAGATTGTCAGAGTGCAGATGCCAACGTTAGAGGGTGTCAGTCTGGGCTGGGCCCACAGAAACTATTGAAAACACTTGTGAAATATGTAGATCAAAATTTAAGTTCTTCGCAACGTATTTCTGTATAACAGCTGTTTTATTGAAGTATTTTAGGCGCTACAGAGTTAGTTGCCGTAGGAACCAGATGTTAGAGCAGAGTTAGTTGCCGTAGGAACCAGATGTTAAAGCAGCCTTAAACCTGAAAGCCTTAACTGGTGAAACTAACATGTCTGTTTGGATATTACAACAACAAAGAAGTTACTGCAAACAACGAACACTTTTCTTTTCTCGGACATCATTGCATGCGTGAAAGAACAGCAGAATATGTACTGGATTTTCTTTTACCACACTGCCAGATTCTCCTCTCCTTTTCATCAACAAAACAAAAACAATAACAAAGGCGTTGGGCCGGACAGCGGCACTGTTTCCCCAAATACTGATTCCATCTTTAAGTGCAGTAAGTAGCAGGTGTCAAATGAATTCCCAGTGAAAAGGTGGTACAGGAAAGATACAGTCTGATGAGTATTTACATGGATCTACAAAGATATTTCCAAAATACACAGCCTCAACTAGGCCTACACTGCCAAACCAACTATAGCATGTTGGAGTACCAACCAGTGCCCGCTTTCCTGATAGCGATGGAACTTAGGCTTACAAGTGTTTTAACTATGCATCTTTCCTACAACGGCCGAAGATGTACAGTAACACGATGTACAGTAAGAACGGTCGCTAAGCCCTGTCGTTGGAGCATGTGTCGATACTGATAGGATCGAAAGAAAGACAGCGCTGCTGTCTCCATTGAACTGTAAGTCCCTCTGGATAAGCTTCTGTTAAAAGAAAATACAATGTAAAATGTCATGTATTTCAATATGATTGAAATAGGCCTATTGCCTACTGTTTGTGTTTTTTATTTGAAGCATATTTTTAAACGTCACTTGTTTGTATCAATTGCCAAGACGTTGGCAACTTTGTATTTGCAGTCAACTTTGTTCTGAAGTTATAGCCGATCACAGAGAGATGGGTCAAACATGTGATTCTATTTTTATTTGTGCACAGTAAATACACATTATACTAGCAAAAGAACAACAATATATCATTTTTGGAGAAATTAATGACTAAGTAGGCCTGTATGGGGAAAATATGAATGCGCCAAACAATTTGTAGTAAGTAGGCCTATATAATGCTTGTTCTTGACGTACACCAGCGTTAGAGGGTGGCAGCCTGGTTAAGGCAGCCTGGGTAAGGCAGCCTGGGTAAGGCAGCCTGGGTAAGGCAGCCTGGGTAAGGCAGCCTGGGTAAAGCAGCCTGGGTAAGGCAGCCTGGGTAAGGCAGCCTGGGTAAGGCAGCCTGGGTAAGGCAACCTGGGTAAGGCAGCCTGGGTAAGGCAGCCTGGGTAAGGCAGCCTGGGTAAGGCAGCCTGGGTAATGCAGCCTGGGTAAAGCAGCCTGGGTAAGGCAGCCTGGGTAAGGCAGCCTGGGTAAGGCAGCCTGGGTAAGGCAACCTGGGTAAGGCAGCCTGGGTAAGGTTTACACAAACTACTGAAAACACTTCATTGTAATATGGAGATCAATATGTAGGTTATTCACAATAAATGTCTGTCTAGCAGCTGTTGTACTGAAGTATTTAGGGGCTACAGAGTTCGGCTGTAGAGTATAGCCTATCAGACATAGTAAATGGTAAATCATTATCAGTGAGTTAACGTTATATCATCTTTACAATGAAACCAGACACTGTCTGTAAATTGAGATGTAGTATTGAATAGCAATACACAAAGGAAAGCAAGGCAATACATGGTCTATAATGTTGAGACAACAGGCCATCTGCCCTCTACTATGTAGCTCACAACCACTTTACCTTTCATGGATGGCTAGTAATGACTTACATTGATTGTGTCATGCTAATACCAAATCTTAAGCCATGCGTGCTTATACCTCTCCTGACCCCATATTTCCAGACTCCCTCTTTCTGACGAGAACACACCCCTCCTCATCCCTTCCCCCCGAACCATTAAACTGCATCTGAACATCAGACTTAATTGATGAAAGGAGGGCCTGTCTTCATTTATAAGCAGGCATCCACCAAACTAATCTGGGTGTGTTGTGAAGTCTGTCCTTTCCATTAAGTGGGACACATTATCTCCTAATCAAATTAAAGTCATTTAATTGTCGCCCTCCCTTGATAGATCCGGTGAAAAAAGGAGGAGAGTTGTGTTTGCTGAAGGGGGATGTGTGCAGATTGAACAGGGCCTGTGTCATTATGGTATGAATTTGTAAATAACCAAAGCGTTCACTGTCACGTCTTTGCTTTGAACCTTTCTATAGGGTGAAGCTGAGTTTGACATTTTATCCACTCTCCCAGCTCAGTGTATACCCAAAACAATTGATTCTAAGTACCTTCCTGAAGGGGCGCTAGCTATGTGACCCCATGAACGTTTGACCTCTGTAACCTACTGATCACTAGTCTCATTTCTTAATCACTACTCTGAGCTGTGTGTGTGTGTGTGTGTGTGTGTGTGTGTGCGTGTGCTGCAAACTAAACCACCTGTGCTGGCCAGTGTGTTAGCTGGCGGCTCTGTCCCTGCTACGTGGTTTGCAGGCTGCTATTACCTGAGTCATCCTGTGATTAAGAATGGAAGTCTCTGTGTGGAATGGGGCCGGTCTGTCTGCTCTGTCCTCCCAGCCCAGCACTGCGTAGGCCCTGGGGGGTCCCCATGGTAACCAGAGTGAAGGATACCCCCGCAGACTCTGGCCCTGGCCACCGCCGCCGCTGCCCGCCATGGGGGATCCCTGGGCGTGTGATAAATGAAGGAGCGTGGGATCGTTTGTCCCACTGATAGAGTTTTATCCCCTGCCCTTTCAGAGCAGTCAGACCATAAAGAGAGAGCCACGGCCAAGCGTGACAGGTTAACCCAACAGTAATAGAATACTCCTAATGGTCTGGTCTGGGCCAAGGGTTGGAGCCACCGGCCACAACAGCCAGACGTCCACCCCACCTCTATCGTTATAGGTGCTCTGGGACCACGTCACCCACTTTGTGGTTGTCACAGAGAGAAGCAAGGACAAAGTGAGCACTTTGATGGCTTAATGGGCACTTTGATGGTGTCTTAGGGCGGAATGGAGGCGGGCGAGGGCAGGCAAACGGATAGAATAGAGTATACAAGACATTAAGACAAGGAAACGAGCTGTAGGGCGGTGAGGTAAGCCTAAAGCACATCCGGCACTTGACAATTTTACCCCGTGCTTCAAAGGACTGCATTTTACAAGGGCCTTTGAATTTATAGGAATTCTACAGCAGCTGGCTGGCAAGTCTATTGTTTTTTATAGTGCCATTCATGTTGAATGATTTGATAGCGTAGCAATTTTATTTTATTTTTTATTTCACCTTTATTTAACCAGGTAGGCAAGTTGAGAACAAGTTCTCATTTACAATTGCGACCTGGCCAAGATAAAGCAAAGCAGTTCGACAACATACAACAACACAGAGTTACACATGGAGTAAACAACATACAGTCAATAATACAGTAGAAAAAAATAAGACTATATACAATGTGAGCAAATGATGTGAGATAAGGGAGGTAAAAGCAAAAAAATGCCATGGTGGCAAAGTAAATAAAGTATAGCAAGAAAAACACTGGAATGGTAGATTTGTAGTTTGAAGAAAGTTCAAAGTTCAAATATAAATAATATGGTGCAAAGGAGCAAAATAAATAAAATAAATAAATACAGTAGGGGAAGAGGTAGTAGTTTGGGCTAAATAATAGATGGGCTATGTACAGGTGCAGTGATCTGTGAGCTGCTCTGACAGCTGGTGCTTAAAGCTAGTGAGGGAGATAAGTGTTTCCAATTTCAGAGATTTTTGTAGTTCGTTCCAGTCGTTGGCAGCAGAGAACTGGAAGGAGAGACGACCAAAGGAGGAGTTGGCTTTAGGGGTGACCAGAGAGATATACCTGCTGGAGCGCGTGCTACAGGTGGGTGCTGCTATGGTGACCAGTGAGCGGAGATAAGGGGGGACTTTACCTAGCAGGGTCTTGTAGATGACCTGGAGCCAATGTGTTTGGCGACGATTATGAAGTGAAGGCCAGCCAACGAGAGCATACAGATCGCAGTGGTGGGTTGTATATGGGGCTTTGGTGACAAAACGGATGGCACTGTGATAGACTGCATCCAGCTTGTTGAGTAGAGGCTATTTTGTAAATGACATCGCCGAAGTCGAGGATTGGTAGGATGGTCAGTTTTACGAGGGTATGTTTGGCAGCATGAGTGAAGGATGCTTTGTTGCGAAATAGGAAGCCAATTCTAGATTTCACTTTGGATTGGAGATGATTGATGTGAGTCTGGAAGGAGAGTTTACAGTCTAACCAGACACCTAGGTATTTGTAGTTGTCCACAAATTCTAAGTTATAACCGTCCAGAGAAGGATGGATGGGCGGGCAGGTGCAGGCAGCGATCGGTTGAAGAGCATGCATTTAGTTTTACTTGTGTTTAGGAGCAGTTGGAGGCCACGGAAGGAGAGTTGAATGGCATTGAAGCTCGTCTGGAGGGTTGTTAACACAGTGTCCAAAGAAGGGCCAGAAGTATACAGAATGGTGTACATATGAGAGGTATGAGAAAATAAACATGATCAAACACCAGTGAGCTGTCAGAAGAGATTTAGATTATTTTGTTGTCATGACTTTCACTTGAACATGCCTGTCTCTCTACGATTAATCCTCACAAAGAAAGACAATGCTCGGGGCTAGCCTACATGTTTATGCTGTAACAAGGTTGTTTGTGTAGATGTTTGTTAGCGTGCACCTTGGGTAGCAGTTAGTCATGTTTGAATATGGCTTTAATTAGCCCTGTGTATTCCAGCAGCAGCAGCTCAGAGCCCTCTGTCCACAGCCCCCCCCACCACCACCACCACCACCACCGTCCTCTCTGCTGCTCTACTAATAGTGTCCTGTCCTCTCTCCTCCTCTCCTCTCCCCTCCTCTCCTCCTCCCAGGAACATCAGCGCTCTGTGTGGTTAAGATAATAGCAGCTCACGCTAAAGATGTTAATTGAGGGGAGATAAAGTGTGGAGGTTGGTAGATGAGGGAGGTGGGGATGCTGTGTGTGTGTGTGTGTGTGTGTGTGTGTGTGTGTGTGTGTGTGTGTGTGTGTGTGTGTGTGTCTGTGTGCTAATATTAAGTTGTGGTGTTCCACTACCAACTAGCCTCTTAATAAACCTCTGTCACACCAGGTGAGGTGTGGTAAATCTGGAGGGATTATGATAACTGTGAGTTGTTCCTCCCTCCTAGAATCAGACAGGAAGGTGTGGCAGCAGTGGGGTCTGGTGAGGTCTGTCTCAAGGTGGGCTGGAGACTCAGGGAAGTGTTTGGCCAACTGAAATGTGTAGCGGGCAGGCAGGCAGGTGGGTAGGCGGGCAGGATGGCAGGCGCTAGGCAAGCGGGCGGACGCGTAGGCACTCAATGTGGGTAGAACACAGGGGAAGCAGAGACGGAGTAATCTGACCAAGCAGCTGAAGTGACAGAAGCTACATTAATAGAGGCATATGTCTAGAGCACAGAGAGACGGAAAGAGAGAGAAAACAGACACTGTACCAGCCTGAGAGAGAGCGAGAGAGAAAGGGTGAGGGGTAAACAGAAAACAGCGCCAGCCTCTGTAATTGCCTCAATGCCACTGGGAATGCTCTCATTCATTTGAAGCAGGCTGTATTCTCGCTCTCTCTTTCTCTTTTTTCACAATTGAGGTGCGTGGGGTGGAGTTGGGTGGGTGATCCGTGTGCAATCCTCAGTGTGTGATGCTAACGTATGGCGATGAGTGCGATAGCTCCCCTGTGCTGAATCTCCCGTAACATCAGCGTGAGGACTGGTCCATGGCTGTGGCCTGGGTAGAGAGCACAGCACACAGCGCTGTGGAAAAGTGAGGGCGATAAGGAGGTAGGCGGACTGCAGCTCAGACCTGTCAGATGTGATCGCGCACCGGAGCACTCCGCATGTGTCTGTCTCTTTTTTATATTTCCCTAAGACAGCCCACCTCTTCACGCCCCCCTCTCTTCTTTTTTTCCCTCTCTCCTCCTCTGCGCTCTGTTTTTTTTCTAACTTCCTCGAGGAATTCTTTATTTCTTTATGTCTTGTGTGGCGCGTGCGTTGGATGATGTGCCCCCCCCTCCTTCCTCTTTTCTCCTCCTCTCTCTTTGCCGCTTTCACAGCCTAGTTTTCTTTTTTTCTCAATCTTGTGTGCAGGTTGTATCTGACAGAGAGAGGACCACCGCCACGCTCCAGCCCCAATCCACTGTGAGTATTCTTATGCTAATTTTCCATCTCCATCTTTCCCAACGTCGGTTTGTCTTTTATTCTCAACCCTTTTATGTTCGCGACCGCGGCGCACTGAGAACGTGGCGGCTGCGACAGAGAGAAAGGAGGAGAGACAGAGAGAGGGAGAGAAGGAGGGAAGAGAGAGGATAAATAGTGCTGTGAGAGAAGTAGCTAGTGCTGTGTAGGGGTTTCTCTGAGGATGGTGGAATGGCTGAGGGGGAAGAGGAGGGGGCGGGTCTTGATGTGGTAGACGGTTCTGTGTGTGAATGGTTGGGATGTTGTTGACGACAGTTAGCGTGGAGCGGGTCAGCACACTGATCACCAGGGTCTCTCTTTTACCTTAACTTCTCACTTTCCATATTGACCGACTCTTCTGTTTTGATATTGAGGCTTTTCTGTTTCCTACTGTGTTCCTGTTACCACTGCCGAGAGGGGTCCACTGTTGTCATTTGAACAGTGGACATGTGTAAGATAAACAGAGATTTAAGAATAATATTTGTGTGTGTGTGTGTGTGTGTGTGTGTGTGTGTGTGTGTGTGTGTGTGTGTGTGTGTGTGTTCAAACAAGTCTGTATTCTCTATGGGTGATCATATGTGAGTGTATTTTTATTGTGTGTGTGTGTTTATTTATGGGTGAACCAGTGGAGGCTGCTGAGGAGAGGATGGCTCATAATAATGGCTGGAATGCAGTAAATGGAATGGCAACATACACCTGGAAACCATGTGTTTGATGTATTTGATACCATTCCACTAATTCTGCTCCAGCCATTACCACGAGACCATCCTCCCCAATTAAGTTGCCACCAACATATGTGTGTGTATTTTCAGTCTGTTTGTAGCTGTACATGCGCATGTAGCTTTATTTGTACATGCGTGGCCACATGGGAGTGCATGAATATCCATGTTCATTTGCATATGTGTGTACACAGTAGTCCTACATGTGGGACTATGTATGCACGTGTTTGTGTACAGTTTATGCGTTCACCAAACCTGTGAAGTGTATTTGTATCACAAATGTGTAGTAGAGATCAGTATGCTAGTGTCCATACCCACCTGCTGTCCCGTGTGTGTGTGTGATACGTGCTGTGGCTATGTGGACCAGATGAAGAGTGGGTGTTCTCTGTGTGGGGCTGAGATAGACAGTACCATGCCCCATCACTATGTCAAGGCTAATGGGTACACAGGTCAGCAGGGGTGGACACAGAGTTGGCCATGTAGACCGATGTATGTCAGCACAACAACACCTTTCTCTCAGGCCTGGATAACAATAGGCCTTAGTGTAATTCACTACAAGTCCATTAAATAAGGACTCGTAGAAAACCTCTGTTTTCTAATGTAAGGAAATATACTGGATATTCAGCTGACAAAATGCAGGGAAAATTCTGTTGTAGATTCAGTTGACATTTGGATATAGATTGATCTGAAGATGGCAATTAAACAAAATCCAGAAGCTAGGCATCTGGTGAGGCAGAGGATGCTATTGGCTGGCAGAGCATTACCATATTTTTACTATTACCATGATGAACCCCAGAATGGATTATCTCACCATGCTAAACAGTGGCTGTTGCAAATGTGATGTATGAAAGAGGTTTGTGCGTCCTTGTGTTATTTGTCCATTTCCGTGACCCGGCTGGTGCTCGGTGATGTAGTATTGGTTTGATTAATGATGATCAGGTCTAACACGTGCGCTCACATCCAGACAGACCTTCCTTTTCTGGCCCTTATGAAAATGAATAGTCACCTCAAATCCCTAGAACAATAGCAGGCTGTCGACGAGCGCCGCTTTCTAAAGTGAGTCGATAAAAATGAGAACCATTCCGCCAATTACAGAAGATTAGGTTCCCCTCCACCAATCTGAATCCTTAAACCCCTTATGTTTGTACATCTCTGTGTGTGGAATGGAATTCAGCCACAAGATCTGAGCAGAATAGCAATAAAAAGAAGGTAAAAGTTCTGAGTGAAACTGTGATAAAAATAGCCACATGATAATTGATACAGTAGTGTGTTGCGCTTGGCTGTAATTAAGTGAGCAACAGAGGTTGTCAGTTGTAAGGAGGATAGAACAGACTACACTGGTGTATTTAAAACACTGGAGCATTTATCAAGTCATTCTATGCTTTAAAGAGGGTGCTTCTGGGATAGCCTGGTTTTCTTTGCTTCGTTTATCTGGGTCTTGTGCTTTATAGCTCCGGTTAGACGCTTTGTACTGGTTCTTGATCCCAATGTACACAACGGAAAGTATGAAACTATTGTCTCCGGGGCCCCTCGGAAAAGCTTATCTTCTATTTTTAGTCGTCTTCTCCTCATTGTAGCCTCGGTCGCATGCTTACGTCCGACGGTTGTGCCATAAAGTATCTGTGCTTCATCCCCGCCAAGCCGGCAGCCGGAGACAACTCTCACCCACACATTAGGGATCTATGAGCCATATAACACAGGGCCCTGCACTACCTCCTGAAATACAGGGGACCACAGCTGTGTCACCCTCTCCATGTGATAGCACCTATATGCGGTGAGAGCTCAATATTAGCGTAATGCGCTAACCGTTTATTTCGCATCACTCACCACCACTTATCACAGAGCTAGACACCAACCGGGACATACTGAACAAAAAAATATCCTAAAGATAAAAATCACATTTCACTAGAGGGTGTTTGTGTGACAGTGATTTATGCTGTGAGCATCCTGCCACCTCATTGAGATGGGAGTGAGTTCTGGGTGGCTAAATCAATTTGTGCAAAGGCCGTCGGTGCTAGTATTGGTTTCGTGATATGATCTTTGTTGTCCTTTTTTTTTAGAGGTCAGTGCAGATGCAATGACAAGGGCAAAGAACCTGAGCTCTACTCTCTGTTTCTGAGCTGGCAAACCATCCCCCACCAGGGAATTGTGGGAAAAGGAAGCTTGGTTCTAAAGAGTATATGTTTTGTCAGGGTTCAAACCGAACGTAACATCTATTACACTGCCAATTCATTTCCTCCCAGTCAGATCTTGATGGAATGTCTGAGGTTAGACACGAGAATGGTCCTTACATTAGTCACTGTAATTACTCAGTGATTGTGACACAGATCTCCAAGGCGTGCCAAGAGTCATGTAGTAGTAGTAATAGCTAGCTAGCAGAGAGAGGGCAGAGAGAGCGGGGGTGATAATACTATAATGCTGCTAGTGGATGGAGGAATCTGACACCAGCAGGCCAGATGTTAGAGAGCTGTGGACAGGAAGAGAATATATATCCTGTAAGGTGTGTCATCATGTCACATGATCCATCCCTACTGATCCAGCCAGTCTTCTGTTCTGACGTCTCACAACTAGGCCTAAATATGGAACGTAAGAAAACCAACCCACTACTTTGGAGGCTTCCCCATACGAATCACACTCAGACCAAGGTCATGAATTTGATTATACCTTGTTTTAAGATGTTATATTGAGCAATGTTAACTATTGCGCAAATGACATAGGAATTGCTCATCAGTTGCCAACGGATCAACTCCATGAAATTACAAAGCAGTTACTAAATCACAATCATGTATCAATATGTCAATGCAATGTTCTTTCTAGAGTATTTACAGTGTTCCTACACATCCAGTATATTCATAACAAACGATTCTAAATGAGAGGAAGAGAAGATTGACATGAAGTAGCACTGCACCATGACGCTCAGATGACTGTGTTCTTGTGCATGCAGAGAAGTGTAGCTAGCTATGCTTTGTGTTCAGTTTCTAAAATGTCTCCTATGATGTATACTATCTACTAGCTGGCTAATCAACCCCAGCTGCAAAACTTTACGTTGTTGGTCATAACAGGTGGGAGGGGACAAAGGTCCCACACATGTGAATCCATCCTCTCTTATCTCCAATTGCCTTTCATTTTCCTATATTGCCTGCTGCCGAGCATCATGGGAAATAAGACGCTGAGACACATTTTTAATTAAGTGCAGTTTTAGCTTCATTGAATTTATAAAAACACAATGGGAGAAAAGAGAGAGGTATTTTTCCTGTCTCATTAATCACAGTGCTTCCATGTCTGATACGGCGGTACAGGGAAGAGAACCAGGCTGCAACTGTGGAGTGGAATATTTGAACATCTCAGTACTGATGTGTGCTAAGCGGAGTGTTTGTCTGCAGGGGAGGCTTTGAAATTTCCTCCACTCCAGCCCTTTTAACTCGGCAGAGGGAATGTGTGTCTCGCTCTAGTTGGCCAATGGCTGTTACGGGGGCTCCGTGCCCCCCCCCCCACCCCCAACCCTCCTCTACCCCTTCTCCATCTCCCCCCTCCTCACCACCATTCCATGACCTGCTCTGTGTCAGATAGTTTAATGTGAAATTGCTTTTCTTTCAAATTTCCCCCTGGAAACGCAGGTCACTGCAAAATGTTACATCTCATAATGGCATGTTATTGTTGTTCTTTCATATGAGTCCTTGCCTTAGAAGTGGAGGATTCCAGTGGCCTGCTAAGGTTACAGACAGCTGTTTCTCCCCGCCCCGCCCCGCTCCTGCCCGTCTCTGATTCCACACAAAGCCTTCAGTCGTGCCCATGGTAACCCTGCTGAAAAATGTATCAACACCACTCTATGATTACTCTATACATTAGTGGGGCTTAAATTTAATTTGTTGGCAGGGCCCGGCGGTAAAGCTATGGGCCTGGCCTATCAGAGGCACTTTGTAAAGGCCCTGGAAGAGCCTCCTGGGGTGATCCTATCAGTCAGACACACTGACTGTCAGCAGACACGCTCTGTTAGTCAGCAGCACTGTGGCCCTCCCAAGCCCAGACGCTGGCGCTCAGCGCTCCACTGGGGCAGGGCTGTGGGCATCGTGGCTCCCCACCTGCCATTCAAACACCCAGCCAGGACCACGACCTCTGGCCCCATGTTGAAATGGATGCTCTTCAACAGGTGATCCAACAGACAAGACTATATACCCATAGCAAGGCCACAGCACCAGTAGATACGTATTGTACTGTAATGCTAGCACAGTACACTTATTATGTTAGCAAATCCTGATGGGGTATTAGCCTTGATGATTCACCTGAATCTAAAGCTACTGCTGGTATCTCGTAGGTGGCCTTAACATGACCATACATACTGTGAAGGAGAAGGTATGTCTAACTCTAAAGGGTTTCACTGAAAATGTCTAATGTGTTGAGACCAAAAGCCTTTTCTCCCCAGCAGTTAAGGAGAAAGGCTTGTTGCTAGTTGGTGTATATATGCATTTCTCTTGCCTTTTGAAATGTGTAGCTAGTATTTTTAGCTTTGCATTTTCATCTCCCTGAATGGCTGGCAAAATGGCTTGAGCTCAGGCCTGTCTAGGCTGCTTTTATCAGAGCTCACAGTCACAGTACAGGCAGAAAAAAGGTATGTTTTTAGAGGTTTTCCCAGGGAGAAATATTTCAACTGGTTACAAAAAAAAAACAAGAAGCAGTTACACTACTGTGCGGCTTTAATTGGGATCCATTTTCATTTCAAACGTTTTTAAATATCTGGAATGGAACACGCACTGTAAAGCGCTTTACAAATCTTCCCAGATACATTACTTTGACCTCAGAGTCAGATTGGTTCAAAGCATATGTGTTCATAACATGTACCTTGGAACATAATAGCCCAGCTCCACCATTCAACACAGAACCATGTAGGGGCCCTTACTCACAGTATAACGTGAGACGGGAGTCAAAGGTTGACAGTGACTTTCGGTTCTACCAGACTTCAATGAATAGGGAAGAAGGGACATGCATGTATCTGTGGAGAAATGCAATTTTCGATTTCATAATGTTTGATAATCTTAGTGTCAAACCAGACTAACCAGATTCCTCACCTGTTACCCTACACTCTTAGAAAGAAAATATGCTATCTAGAACCTAAAATGGTTATTTGGCTGTCCTCGGTAGGAGAACCATTTGAAGAACCCTTTTTTGTTCCAGGTAGAAAGAACCCTTTTGCTTCAAAGTAGAACTATTTTGGGACACATCCGTCCCCCAGTGACACGTGAAATATAGACTGATAATGCCTCTGCTACTTCCTTAACACTGCTCTCCACGAACTCTCTGTCTGACAGGCTGGCCTACCGCATGTATCATAATGAGAGGATCTCCGCTCCATCAATTAGGTGTACCTTAAGATGCTGTCTGAACTTCTGTGAGGTACACAGGGAAAAAAGCCCCAGATGAAGGATTTGCCCTGGACTCAGGGGAACTGATGAGCGCTTTCCCTTTGTGTGCAAATAACAATCGGCGGAACGTCAGCTCTTTCCGCCGTCCGATTCAGCGCCATCCCAGTGTTTCTTCCTCTTCTTCTGATGGCTGGGTGTGTGTTAGATCTGTCCCTGAGGCGGTGTTACAGAGAGGAGCATCTCAGCATAAATACCAGCTATCTCCACCACCACCTACCTCCACCACCACCACCTACCTCCACCACCACCACCTACCTCCACCACCACCACCACCTACCTCCACCAGCACCACCTACCTCCACCACCACCACCTACCTCCACCACCACCACCACCTACCTCCACCACCACCACCTACCTCCACCACCACCACCACCTACCTCCACCACCACCACCACCACTTACCTCCACCACCACCACCACCTACCAGCTACCTCCACCACTACCACCTACCTCCACCACCTACCTCCACCACCACCACCACCTACCTCCACCACCACCTACCTCCACCACCACCACCACCCACCACCACCACCTACCTCCACCACCACCACCTACCTCCACCACCACCACCTACCTCCACCACCACCTACCTCCACCACTACCACCTACCTCCACCACCACCACCTACCTCCACCACCACCTACCTCCACCAGTCTCTTAGAGGGAGATGAGGAGAAGCTCTGTCATTGTCTCTCCCTCTCAGTGGTTCACTTTGAATTATTTAATTACTTTGCTTGAGACTTGAGCAATTATACCTTGCGCTGCATATCTGTTAATTATATCTGACCTCACGTTCCCGCTGTTCTATTAATTGTTCACCGAGATGACACTCTTAGATAACTGTCAGTGTCATATTCACATTATACAGTACAATATAATAGGAAGATGGAATAGGGAGATTTAATATTGCAGGTTGGTTCTGTGTAGCTGGGTAGCGGTTAGCGTTGCCTTCTTGACGTCGTCCATATTCCATGTGGGGCCATAATGGTACTGATGCCCCCTGGTTCGTCCTCTTAAACCGAGCCTTGCCATGGTTGCCATTGGTTACCCTTGTGCCCCGGAGCCCATATGCACAGGAATGTTTTGTTAATTATAACTGATGTTCAGAGACCTCCAAACTCTGATCCCCCGTCCATGTTGTGCGCTGCATGCAGATGTTGCCAATGAATTTCAATCAGCCTGGCCCCTCTAACAACTGCATGCTTAAAAGTCCTGGAGTACATGTCTCTAAAACATACTCAGTGTTTCTAGCCCGTCTACATCCGTTGAGTGTTTGCAGCTTAATTGCATCCATTCCCTAAAAGTGCTGTTTGAAATTGCTGCTGCTGTAGTTTTTTTGCTATTTTTTGTCTCTTTTTGCTACCCGTCATTCATTTTGGTAAGCAACCCCTTCATTTATTGGTATTCAGCTTGAGGTGGCGCAAGTGGCAATCTGTTTAAGAGAGGGGATGGCACCTTTCGCTTAAGGCTGCCTGGCCATCCTGGAGAGCTGGGTGCGTATGCTCGGACATCTGGCCTTAGAGTTAGTGAGTGTCGCTGTGGAGGAACCCGGAGCTCAGTAACATGCCCTCCGGCCCTGCCTCCCTCCCTCCCTGCCTCCCTCCCTGCCTGCATTCGTCCCTCCCTGCCTGTCTGCCTGCATCGCTGCCCAGCTTGAGGGGAAGGGAGGGGTGTAAGGCTGGAGCTACAGCCACAATCCATTACCTAAGCAAGGGGAGAAAAAGGAGGGAGAGAGAGATTGAGTTAAGGGCTAGGGCACCTCTGAGTTCTGTCTTCTGCATGCTAATTTAGCTAGCCGCTACGAGAGGGATCAAAATCGTCTGGCTGAGACGTGGCCTCTCAACCCATCAGGCCTGGATATCCCCTACCCCTTTGCATTACTATAGAACAGCTACAGTATGTTCTCTACATATAGCTAGCTGACTAAAGTCAACCTCTGTGATATGTAGAGAGATTTCTGCTCTGTGAAAAATGTAGCGAGAAAAATGTTGGATACACTGATCTTATTATCCATGACCATACTAATGATAACTCAAAAATGCAGAGCTACTTTCACAAAATGCTCTCTGGTTTGGTTAATTGGTCTCAGTGATGGTATTTACGCTGGGGAATGGCTGGTTTATTTTAAACATGTTATTTCTTCATTAAATGTGTTTGACTTTTATGTGTGAGACCCTGGCACTGTAGTAGTTGCATAGTGCTGAAATGTAGTTTAATTATAATGGTTGAATTACGCTGTCCACTGTTACCGTCCACTGAATTGTCACATCTCCTGCCTTTCTTCAGTGGTCATTGTTCTGATTCCATCTCCCATGCAGGCTAGACAGACAACCCGATGAGTATTTGTGCCCGAGCAATGAGACGCGGGGTGATTGTGAGCCACTGCTGGAAGCTATCACTATCCGAGTGGAAAATACACATGACAACTGGTTTACCGGTTCCAAATGAGAAGCCACCATGAACGGGGGAAAGCCACCCTGGATTGGTGCACACCGACATTGATACATTTCACCAATGGTTCTGTGCTGAGATGTGTCTAATCTTTGCTGTGCCTCTCGGTGAGGTAGGACCCCAACACTCTCTCATTATTTGACAACAAAACATTCACAGTGTGTATTCAGCCGGGTTCAGCCAGCCACAATACACTCCCCGCATACACAAGTCCCCTGTGTAGGATCATAAAGTGGCTCTATAGCCCAGCATTAAAGGGGCCTGCAGTTAAAATGCAGCCTCATCCACTCCCCCACTTTAACCAGAGAGTGGTTGAATAGAGAACTAAATAAAACAGCCTGTCAATAGCCTTTAATTTTGAATAGAGAACAAATACAATTCAATAGCCTGGTAATGGCCTTCATTTTCCTCCAGACTCTTGATATTGATTTGATGGCTTAATTTGACTTTGGCAGGTGGGATGCGATTGGCAATGTATACAGCTGCGTGCAATTTACCCCAAACAACATAATAAACCACAAATATGCAGTCGTTCGACAACACAACTGTTTTCCATGGCACTGCATGCTGGGCCATCTGAATGTATTGGACCACATGGGGATCTGTTGGCAGGTCCAGGCTCCACATTTACACCCAAAATGTTATTTTGATTTCACCGACACTAAGATAATGTTTCATAACACACAGTCAGTCATAAATCAGCCCATCTGTCTGTTTGAGCGCCTCAGTATTCATCAAATCTGTCTCTGTGTCTCTGTGTGCTGGGTCTCTCTCTGTTCTCTCTATCATCTCCCTTCTCTCTCTCTTTCTCCCTCTGTCTGCTTGACCACAGGGACTCGTTCTCGCTCCACACGGATTTACTGATGGCTGTCAGCTCAATGAGCTAGTTCTCCTGAGATTGCATTTGAGCCAGATTCCTGATCCTTCCTCTTCCTCCTCTTCCTCATTCTTTTTTTGCTCTTTCTCTTTCTCTCTCCCTCTTACACACACACGCACACACACACGCACACACACACACAGAACATTATCCAGTTTGGCTGTATTTCACAGCACGATATTCAAAATGAATCATTGGGAACTGTGTGAAAGTGAGTGGATGGTCGATGTGTCACTCACTCCCATCAGCTTATTCATATAGACGACTATACAATGAGTGCAGTCTGCAGCTGATTCCAGTCACATCAGCAACCCTAATGGAACCAGTCCCATTGGCTGACTACTGCATATTATGGGAAATCAATCTTCCTTTTTTATACAGCTTGGTCTATTATGCCAACACGAGTCTTGAAAAGATGGCTTGTCTTATTTAACATGATATTTGATAGAGATATTTTTACCCTTCATGATCTAGTGAAACCGTACACAGATTATATATATATATTTTTTCTATATTGAATTACATTTTGCAAAAGAGTTATTGTTTTATCAAGGTATTTATTGACATAGTATACATCTATACTGGAAAATAAAGTGCTACCAACATGTATTTGTTGAATGAAATTCTGTGTAATTATTTTTCCACTGGCTGCCATATCCATGAGTGTATTTCTCCAGACATTCCATATAGAACAGGCTGTTACGTACTGTACCTCTCACAGTACAGGAATACAGACGTGTTAAGCTCTCTCTCATCTGGTAGGTGTGCCGCCACCCGTCCTCTGTCTCTTTCTTGTCATCAAAGGGGAGGGGAGAAGTCTTTACACAAGAAGACTCCTAGTGATTGTGAAGTCTTGCCTAGGTGAACAGTTTTGATCAGTGTCTGAATATTTCAAATCTAATTTCAATGGGAGACTGGTTTGAGGGAGTTAAATTCTCAGTAGAGAATCAAAGCCTGTCTGGCTCATGTCATGCTAATGATTTTTTTATTCTCTGTCGCTGTCAAAACAGAAGCACTTCTTTCATTGTTTTTAATGTTGTTTTCTCTTCCCTCCCTCCTTCCCTCACAAGTATTTCATAAACGAGTGTGGGGAACGATGATGCCTAGATAGAAATCCTGTGTCATTTACATGACTGATTACAGTGCAATTTCACACTTATTTGCATGGCTATACTGAACATCCTCGCAGAACTAATGGATTGTTGGAGGGAGCTGCTGCCGTGCAAGGCTAGCTAACACTGGCCATGCAAATGAGCACAGAGACACTGATGGTGTGCTTTATTAAGCTCAGGAGTATCTGCTCAATAAGACACATTCAGAGCTGCTGCCTGCACGCCTCTCTCTCTCCCCTCTCTCTCTCCCCTCTCTCCCCTCTCTCTCACCCCTCTCTCTCTCCCCTCTCTCTCCTCTCTCTCTCTCTCTCCTCTCTCTCTCCCCTCTCTCTCTCCCCTCTCTCTCGCTCTCCTCTCTCTCTCTCCTCTCTCTCTCCCCTCTCTCTCCCCCCTCTCTCTCCCCTCTCTCTCTCCCCCTTCTCTCTGCTGCTGCTTGCTTGAAATATAATATTTGCATACAAGGTTGAGGCAGCGCTATCATTTTCCTGTGTGCAGTGATGGGCTATTTTAATGTCCTCATTTCAAATCGGTTAGGTTTTGGTGAAAGATAGAGAGAAATGTTTGTGTTTTGTGGAGTGGGTAGAGAGAGTGTGTTCCTGTTCTGCACCGTTGGTATGCTGCTTTAATGAGGGTTGTGTTGACGTCATGGGTTCCTATGCCTGCTGAACATTGTGTTATAATGTAGTCAGCTGTACCGAGCAATACAGACCAAAATATCTTCATTACTGCTTAATTGGAAATTGTAACAAGTTCTAAAAGGGTAACAGGGTTTGCTCATTTCTGCCTGGGATGTTGTTTATAGCCTGATCTGAGGATTTCACTAGGGTCTTTATGAGAAGCTGCAGGAGATATCTGCTACTTTTTCATTAGGCCTGTAATGTTTATAAGATTGCTTCATAGGGAATGTTGATGCGGTGGGATTGCTAGTTTATGTTGCGCAGTGTGATGGGTGACTGTGGCCATTATCAAATGAATGCTCTGCAAACCCAAAGCTGCTTCAATAACATGAGGGTTATCACATTTTTTGGTGATCATTATTTTCGATATTATGACATTAATAATTTCTCCTCATACTTTTATGTATGTACATAAAATGATTATAAAATAAAAGTTTTATTGGAATCAACAACTCTCGCTACATATCTCGTTATTAATCTATAAAACAAGTGGGAACTTTTCCAATCTCATCTCCTCAGAACAACTAGCAATTCATTTCCACTTGTTGTAATTGCTTCTTCCAGTTAAAAAGAATGATGGCCGAGTCCATGCAGATGTTGTCTGGGTTTAGTCCATTTGTTCTCATGGACCATTTACAAGGTAGCTTCCCAGGGTCAGTCATTGCTCTCACTGCTGTTTACCGAGATACGTTGCTTCTCTGTTTTTCATCATCCTTTGTTTCTTATTGTCTTCCCTGGCTTCCATCATAAGCAGCGTGCTAATGCACAGCGTGGCTTTCAGGAACCAGGATGAAATATATTAGTGCTCACCCCCAGATTATTTTCTAGAAATTGATTTGGGACTATTTGAACAGTGGCAGTGTAGCGGCAACATTAGCAGAATATATGAAACTCTGACTTTAATACAGCGGAGTGAGAAGACGGTGTGAACTGAGAATGGCTGTCTGATAAACAGCACTACACTATGCTTGCTCCCAGCGCCACACAGGGAATTACTGGGAGTCAAGGGGGAGCTTGATGCAGTCTGAAAATAAAAATATATCTGAAAACCATTGAGAGAAAGGTTGACATTAGGCTGACTTTGTGTACTGTCGTCTCTTTCTCTTACACTAAGCCTCTAGTGCCTGGCCCTCCACATTGTGACACATTTCTTATGTCCCTCCTGTTTGCCCTCTCTCTCTCTCTCTCTCTCTCTCTCTCTCTCTCTCTCTCTCTCTCTCTCTCTCTCTCGGCCTAGCTGTGCCTGGGGCTGGTGATCAGATTTAGTGCTGTATTCTCTCTCTGTCTCCTAGAGATGAGTGACAGATGGTAGCCATTAGTGTATATTCCATGCATCTGTTGCAAAGCACTAATTTATCTCATTAGAAGGACGTGTGGAGGGGGAGGAGGAGTGTGTAGGACCAGGACACTGTTTCATTATGTGTGTAAAACAGAGGGAACGAGTAGAGCTGCCTGGCTAAGAGAGAGACAAATAGAAAGAGAGAGAGGGAGAGAGAGTAGAGAGACACAGGTACGTGTGTGTGTGTGTCTGTGCACATATCTGTGTGTGTTTGTGGGCGAGTGATACCTGCGTGTGTATGTGGGTGTTTGTGTGATGCCTGCCAGCGTGTGTGTGTGTGTGTGTTAGAGAGAGTGGGCGGTAGTGAGCACCAGATTGGACCCACTGTGCTTCTTGTACCCGGGGTCATGATGTATAATCACTTGCCTTCAAACCATTACCAATATACACACACACACACACACACACACACACACACACACACACACACACACACACACACACACACACACACACACACACACACACACACACACACACACACACACACACACACACAGACCCAGACCAGGTGTGTGCTGTGCCTCAGCTCTCAATGGGTCAAATTGCAGAGCAGGTGGGCACACTCACACACTCACACATCCCCACCAACACATAGAAGTAAACACACACTCACATACTCAATCAAAGGCATGTACACACGCTTCACGCACAAGTTGGCACACTAGCACAATTAGTATTGAATATGGATGTTACTGTGCAGACCACTGTGCAGAGTGCCAGGATTCCTGGTCATATTGTTTGTAGCCCTTTACACTCGTACCAACATACAGGTTGAAAATGGAAGGTTTGGGATGCAGTTCCTGTACAGTAACATGCTATACATGACGTCAGAGCTCTGGCTCTGAACCTCACAGGGCTGTATGGGTTTAGACTGACAGCCGTTCTGAACTTCAGCACCACGCGTGACAGAAGTTTCCTCAATCACTCCCAGTAATTGGGCAACTTTTGCAAAAATGTTGTCTGAGTGAGGGAAATGCTTTAAATTACGAGGACTCAATGTATTTTGAAAGATGAGACGTTGAGGATTATAATGCTGCTTTAATTTCATACACTTCACATTTCCAAATCATAAAACTCATGTCAAAGATAGTGTCAGTGTTTATGATCACTATGTTTGATGTACAGTTACAAGATGACATGGCATCATACCCTGGGTGGTTCTGAACAGAATGAGCCTATGGTTGTTGTATTGTGAAGAACATTTGCCGCGGACCGCATGACTCCATTTAATGTGCAACAAAATGACTATCTACTTCTATGAATTGCCTTGTGAAAGCCTTCAAGATCATATTTTATAATTTAGCTAGTCATGTTGGCAAGCTTTCAGATGATGATTGTGATTAGTTACTGGACTGTTTTTGGATTGTGTAAACAACAACAGTAATTGTGTAAAGGCGGGGATGCAGGGCTGTGTTCCAAACAAAACAACTACAAGTGTGCTTCAACTTTGTGTCCTTATCTTTAGTCTAATAATTGTCCCCTAATCTCCAAACTGTTCCCTTTTCATTTTTACCATGCATATGCTTTCTGTATTTCTTCTGTCGGAAAACATTTCAATTTAGCCCTATCCATATAGGCCAATTCCCACCAGTGTAAAGGGGTTAACCCCACTACTATTTTTATCATGGTAACCATTATATTTCTAGTGGCGGTTTGAGAAAAGCTATACGAGAGCCTGAAATGTAGCAAAACAGCCAAGGGTGGAATATCATCCGCCTTGCTGTTGGGCTCATTTTCATTTCCATTCAAGACGCTAACCAAAGTGGATTAGGACAGCCTGTTTTCTGCATGCAATCTCCTCTTAAACCCCCAAAAGATTGTTTCAGCACATATTCATGAATAAAGAGCGACTTTAAGGAGATTTGGCATCTGGGTTCTTATTGACCTGGCTATATGGTTTTCGCTGGGCTATCTCCCAGCCCAGGGGAAGGATTTAGTCTGCCTAGGAAAATCTCCTATTTCTCCTCACGTAAAACTCCAATAAAAGCCACCTGGCGACGTCTGTGTGTCTGTGCTGAGGAGATGAAACTGTAGTGACCTACAGCCATTCACAGGGGCCAGGAGTTAAACGCTGTGGATCTGTCTCCCAGGCTAGAGCTCTCACTGGCAGGGTCGCTGGCACCAGAGGTCACATGGTTTCATAAGACCCACATGTAACCAGGGATGTGAGAGGGCGTTGTATAGGAGTATGTCTAAGTGTGATAGGGTATAGGTTTGTGTGTGCCGTTTTGTGTCCGTGTTTATGTTAAACACACAATAATATAGGAATAATAATATTATATATAATAGGTGTACAGTTGTGCCAGAATGTAGAGGAATAGGTGTGTTTTATGTACGAGTGTGTCTACAAAGCATTACCATAGACCCTTGGACCCTTACATGTATTTGAAGTCCTTTCCATCAAATATCCATGCCAGTCCTCTGCTGTGTCTGTGTTCACACACAGGTCGGTGCCTGCAGCCATGCTGGTTGAAGTGGTGAGTGTGGTAGTGGGTGGCTCAGATGGCTGACTCCTGTGTCTGTGTTGAAGTGTTTTTGTTGAGCAGGTCATGTGGAGGTCTCCATTCACCATGGTGACAGATGTAGGGAGGCATGCACATCACTATAAGTGGGGATTCTTGTTATGCATTGATCAAATTAGACCTTGGCCGTGCGTGAGAATGTTCATTTAAATGTCAACCCTCATATCGACAGACCGAATGAAATATGGAGAATTTGGCGGAATTATTAGGATGTCAGATGCTGTTTTTCTGTCTTTGATGATGGCAGCAGCCAATAGGAAGCTGATTCTAGGGTCGGCTTCATCATGTCAAGTCAATATTCCAAACGGGAAATAGACAATATTCTTATATGGGAATAGGATGCTAAGAATGAAATGGTTCAGTGGTGAACCTGCCCTCATAGTGTACATACCATCTAGAGACATCACGTGACTCCACAACACCACAGCGATACACCATTCCACTACAACTAATATAGCTAATCCATTGAATAATTCAGCAAATTGACTCGATGTACTCTTTAGCTATTGGAGAGGAAAGAATCAAGCATCAGTTCTCATTGGCTCAGTGTTATGATATGAATTACATTGCTGCTGGGGTTTGACGTGTTGAATCATTGGAAGCTGTGTGTGAGCGAATAACAAAGGGGTTTCTGCCATAGTGGTGTTTGAGAGTCAGTTAGTGAGGCACCTGGCGCTTCCCAAACTCCTATTGTCTCCCGCCGAATAGAAAACAATTAGCCCAAAGGTTGTTTTACATGGCAGTACATGATACACTTCAGTTATTCCATTGTGTCTATTTCTATTCTGAATGGCGCTATCTGAATGGCGCTGGTGATTGGAATTGTCTTTCCTAAGGCACAGCGCTGTCAACCTGTCACAGCCATCCTTCCTGCGAAAGCCCTGGAATAGACGGCGAGGCAGCCGGGTCATTGACGTCAAATGAACGCTGCCTGCCTTTCTGCATGTGTCTAATGATCAGAGAGACCCGGGTTACAGGAAACAATAGCTTTACATGTCCCGTGTCATTATGTCTCTCCTGAGAATAGGAGCCTGGCGTTGACTGTGGTGTTAGTATAGGTTTGAGCTGGGGACGTTTCTGACTCAGAGTATTATGACTCTATACTGGCTTTCATTTCATCACACATCATCACCTTTTCCCTGGGACCTCATTTGTTACCATGAGTCCAACTATACCTGAACCATGACAAATGAAAAGAACACGCACGCTCGCATGCACGCACGCACGCACGCACGCACACACACACACACACACACACACACACACACACACACACACACACACACACACACACACACACACACACACACACACACACAGACACAGAGAGAGAGTGAGCCAGTAGTTTCCTGTGGGCCTGGAGGGGAAGCCATGTTCTAAGGCCAAGGCAACGTCTCCCTGATGGAGAATAGTCCTCTGTCACTCAGCATGATCAACGCTACCAGCAGCAGTAAGTCTGTGGGTATACATATGTCTGTATTAGAATAGAACAGAACCATGTGTAATCCATAAGGACATGCTGTTGTTGCTTTATACTGACACACCAGTACTTCAATACTAGTAATAGAAGTGTCTATGAGGTTCTATGTGTTCTGTCTCTGTGTGTATAGCAGGCTGTAATACATGTTGGTGTGTGTGGATGAGTGGATAGTATCCCAGTTTCCCAGTCCTCTGTGCTGTTGTATGTTACTAGCTGGTTGGTCCCTGGGTTGACTGGGTTTGTGTCAGGGGCAGTATGGTGCTGGAGAGGCTGGGTGTGGGCAGGCTGGCAGGCGGGTCCAGTCCCTGGCTCCTCTCTCCTACTAGAGCTGGGAGGCTGTGGGCCTTGGCTCAGACTGCCGGAAGTAGCAGCAGGAGAGACACATGGCAGTATGTTTCCCTAGCTCAGTGATCGTGCATGTATGTGTGTCTATTGTAGGCTACATACATCATGTACCTGTTTGTTTCATTCGGCCTATACATGAATGTGTTGTGCTTGATGTGTTTCTAATGCACATACTGTATGTGTGTGTGTAAACGGGTGTGGCCGGTGGCTCTGTGTTCCTCCGTATTCCTCCTCTCTGCGTGTGTGGAGCGCTGCGGCGCTGCGCCGGGCTTTGCCTGAGGCCAAGGAATGTCCTTTCGGCCCAGCAGTGTCCCCTCACACTTCCCTCCCACGGCCCGGCGGGGCAGCAGGCACCTCCACACAACACTGGCCAGCAGACCGGATGCCTTGGCCAGCCTGGGCCCGGTTAGACAGGTCAGTGCCACCTGGTCAAGGTCAGAAAGACAGAGGAACAACATGGCTGCTAGCCGCTAGCCAAGGACAGAGCCCTACACATAGAAGGAATAAGGCAGTCATTATTTTCTGTTATACTGTTATATATCACATAAGATAGTTGTGTAATAGTTGCTGTGCTATTCAGTTCTGTTTCTTCTATCTCTATGGTCAGGATAGAAGATGTTCTGGAAGCACATTCTGAGATTCATAGCCAAGGTCATAAAGCTAGGGCAAGCTGTCTGTTCATTATGTGTTTCCATCACCTTAACATAGAGAGCCTTTTCACTGTATGAGAGGCTCTGAGAACCCGGACAAAGTTATTCAGCGGCTTTTCATGCAATGCTGCACATAAAGTAGGCAGAACAGCACTGAATCGGAGCAGAGCGGAATTTGTCAAAGTGGGAAATATCCCCTGGATCACTGGCGGTCTGAAACAGCAACACAATCAGATCTTTCCTCAGCAGCCTGTGTTTCTCACAGCATCACAGCAGACACCATGGCTTTTCCCGTCTCTGTCTCCTGGAATTCAAACTAATACATGTCGGCCCACAAGTGCCTGTCTCATGCTGGATACAAGCTACGAGAGATTTGCTTCACTCCAGTGCCTCGGAAACAGGTTTCCCCTCATCGCCATTGTCTGTTTGTATTTTAAAGACTGTACTCCTGAGGAATATGGGCCTGGATGAAGCGGCTGGGCTTTAGTGTATAGAGTGAACTACAGCTAGCAGGGTCTTCTACAGTCTATCCTAGGATGAGAGGAGTGAGTGGAGTGATCAGTCTAGTGAGGAGAGAGACGTTCAGCTATTCTAATACCAATAGAGTTTAATCTGAGACGGGCATGAACTACTTACATGTAATGCAATTCCCTGGATGTTCCGAGGCCTCAATTCCTTCCTTCCTCAAGTCTATTCTCTCGCTCTCTCTCTCTCTTTGCCCCTCTTGTTTTATAATTGTCGTTAAACTGGACCTCCATGCTCCCCCGACAGCATTTTTTTATAGTCCTTGAAGTTATTAAACATGTATAATTACTTTTAGTCAGTTCTGCCGAGGGGGAGATGGAGAGGGAGTGGAGGAGGGAGGGTGGGGGAGAGACAAAGAGAAGCTGAGATTGTGCACACTGCGCATGTCTGTATGGTATGGTATGTCCATTTGTGTTGTCGTCTTATTTAGGATGAAGGTGTACCCATGTGCTTATGAGAAAATAATTGTTGTATGTGTGCTATGGACTGCTCATATTTCTTTTATTGGCTGTGTGGCCTGGCTCTCCGAGGGCCCAGCAGTGTGTGTGTGTGTACAGCAGCAGGTGCGGGCTGTGTGTGATAGAGGGTATAAAGCATCAGCTGCCCAGGAGTGAGCAGCATGCTGAGAGTGATGTGAACAGCTGCAGAATGACCACCGGGACCACTATTGTTTCCAATGGTGTTCATCTCCCCCATGTATTATTCACTGGTCCTCTCTCTCTCTCTCTCTCTCTCTCTCTCTCTCTCTCTCTCTCCCTCTGTCTGATTTAATATCTTCTAAAGCTGAGCCTTTTTCCTACTGACTAGAGGAGAAGTGTTAAGGTCACGCTCCAGTAGGGAGCTCTTATCCCGTTGTGTTGCTTGACAATTGATTTAGTTCATTTTAGTGAAGGACGCAGGAAACATTGTGTGTTAGTGTACCATTTTGGACACTGCTCCTCGCTGGGCTTGTGTCAATGCCTGCATGATGCTTATGTGCAGCGAGGGTCGCATTATAGATCCCAATGTGACATGTTTGCCTTTGACTGTTTCTAGAAAGGGACAGAGTGGGGCGGTTCAGGAGCGCTGGCTGGAGGCTGAGCAGGACTGCAGCTTGGGCTGCCTGGGCTGCCTGGGCTGGGGTTGGTTGAGGACAGGAGGATCTGTGTGAGATCACAACATTCCTGTCAGTGCAGAGACATCTTGTGGGCAAAGCCTTGGTTGCAGTTTTGGGTCTGAATATCATAGAAAACAGACCAAGCTGCATACTTGTATTATGCCATGTTCCAGCTGAGTATATCTACAAAGTGAAGCATTGTTGGCGTTATGCTACCTGGGTATATGACTGGTTTCCTCATGAAGAGTCACAATATATTGATTTAATAAAATATATGTGCATGTACTAAATGTTTAAACATGTGGGTCTATGTTGGAATGTATAATTAGTTAATAAACCATTTAAAATATGTCAACTAGGCCTAAAATATACTACGGGAATTAGAACAAATTTAGTACACATGTTGTCACATATCATTTCTATCACTATCTTACTAGAATAGTAGAAGGACAAATTGAAGGTTCAGCACATGATTGATCCAGGCAAAACAATGCAGGTAAACAAGAGTTCCTTTCCCCAGGCTTTCTCTGTGTTGCTAGATTACCAGTCTCTCTAGTCTACGTTTCCAGCAGTCACACTCTATCCCCCTCATCACGTGATTCAAAAACATGTTTCAAAAGCAGTACGATTCATTAATGCAGCCGATGACTAAATTACATTGGCTAATCTCAATCTTACAGTTTTCATGGCCACAGGAAGATGACAAAGCCTCTTCCAGGAGGTGCAGCATTGTTTTAAATGAGGTTTATGGCTGGATGTTCGTTCTCGCTCACGCCATTCTATTCCATTAGGGCACACTGTCCAGCAGATGGCAGCAGATGCTTGGCGATGTGTCTACCGTGATCAATCTGAAAAAGAAGCACACCCATGCACTGTCTGTGAGAATAAGGGATATAGATACTGTTTTTTTATATTATATTATTAGCCTCAAATCTACATAGAAAGATGATGTTGAATGTAATTGTGTCATTTCAACTGAATTTAATAAAATGAGCTATTTTGCTCTTAGGAATGTAGTAGTGTTGACTGTGTAGCCTGTACATGTGTATCTAAGAAAATAATCTATGTGCTTTTTGTATTCCAACTTCGCTCATTTCTCTTCCTCATGACATATAATATAGATATTTTTTTTTACATCAACACAATGCACGTTGCTCCTACAGGTGTATCCAGTGTTTCAGTAGAACTGGACTAATCTATTGTATTGTAATTCCCATGTTAGATTACTCTTCCACATGTATGGGCAGCCTGGTCTCATTGACCTGATGTAACATAGTAAATGTAAATCCGGTATAATCAAATGAGTATGGTATGTTACGTTTGGTATGGTTACATAAGACAGATGGTTACTTAAGGGAAATAATTAAGTAACCCTTACCTTAACCCTTTTAGCTAACCCTTCCCCTAACCCTTTAACCTAACTCCTAACCTTAACCCTAACTCCAAACCCTAACCCCAAAATGTAACATTATACATTTTGCAAATTTGTAACATATAATATGAATTGTAATTCAGAACATATCATACGAAATGAGTGATCGAGATCCACGAAACGTAACATATCACACTAAATGTGTGCCTCGGATTTACGTACAGAATTATACAGGAGTGCATGTGTGTGAGTTTGTCCCTTTGCAACTTGGTTAGCAGCACCCTTAGTTCTGCTTGGATGGAGGTATGAAGATTGGTTGGGTTTTGGGGGGTGGTCGTAGCCAGTGGCGGTTCTAGACCATTTCAACTGGGGGGGGGCAACTGGGGCCGTTGTACTGTTACAGGGGCCAGTTACATTAGACGTTATTGTTGTCATATCGTTTTCTTCACTGCATTGCAGGCATTAGCAGGCAAAAGACCATGTTGATGATCATCATCGTTGCCACTGTCTAATAACGGATGTAAAAAAAGAACGATAGTAAAAATTATTTCATACTCCACATTTAGGGGGGCCACTAGCGGTTCTGCCCCCCCCCCCCCCCCCCCCCCCCACAGAACCGCTAGTGGTCGTAGCTAACCTCAATCATCTGAGGAGATTAACAGTAAACAATGCAGTGAGTGACTTCCCCAACCAACGCCTGCATCAGCAACACGTCCTTAGCTTTCCACTGAATAAACACCCACCTAATTGTTTCAGGAGGAAATAGGCAGAATCCCTCTTTCCCTGTTTATTTAAAAAGCCTCTTAATCTTAAGAAGAGCACACGTGGCTTTGAGATACAGACTGACAAATGAATTACCGGCTAATTCTCACTTCTCTCTCCACTTGTTTGAAACAGGACAATATAGTTTTTTTTGTTCTGGTTCTGTCATACTCCTCGTCCTTACATTCATTTAGTTCCCTCTTTTGGCTGATAGATAAAACATGTATTTATTCATTTATTTGGCTCTCAAGTTTTTCCCAGCTACCCCAGAACATCTGCTCTTCAACACACAGAGTACCGTTCAAACAAGGAAGTATGATTTGAATGCAAATCACTCATTCAATCACATTGAGATTATTATCAATGTTACACATTTAAAAACAATATTATTAATAAGGTGTTAAGTGAAAACACTTATTTTTTAATTGTTTTATTTGTCAGGGATCATGTACAACATGCCATTACACCAGATTTAGCTAGATAGCTCATTTTAATCTGTAGTCCCTGGGTTGAATTAGTGTTGAAAGAAACTATAATAATTCACACCAGGAAGAGGTCAGCATTGATTCAAGCTACTTAGTAGGTAGCTAGTATTAGTCATGCCATTGTAGATATTCCTCTGTCTTTCCTTAAAATATCTAAATGTCACTTCTGATCCTGAGAGGCGTTCAACACTAGTGAAGCTCATCAATTCTCAGAAGTGAAGTTTTAGAAGTAGGACTATGAGTACTTTTTACTCTTTCTCTGGACTCTCCTGTTGTTGCAGTGCTGCAGTAAACCCAACACAGTGGGAGAGCCTGGAGGAGCAGGGCTAGCCTAGCGGAGAGGTAGGCTTTGGGCTGGCCAGCTCAGTGGGCCTGGCGTGGGGCTCTGTCTGATGATGGCGGTAGTGGGGTCGCCAGGGAGCCCCGGCACAAATGAAAGGTTAAGTAACGGAGGCAGGCAAGCTTGTCATCACATTAGTCTGGACTCCCTGTAATTGTGAGGATGCTGCTGTCAGCCCCCGTCACCGTGCAGAGCAGAGCCAGCGCTCTGGATAAAGTGCTCTTCCGACTGGAGATAATTGAAAATCCAAAAAGACTTGGGCTAATTTGATTACGCCTGGCAATAGCTGAATTGTTCCCATTTTAAAGGGATTTGATTATGACATGCAGTAAATTGTTGCCGAAACTGCAGGAGCTATCACTTCTGATGAGGGGATAATGCTGGAGGGGAAGAGTGGTGTGTGTGTGTGTGTGTGTGTGTGTGTGTGTGTGTGTGTGTGTGTGTGTGTGTGTGTGTGTGTGTGTGTGTGTGTGTGTGTGTGTGTGTGTGTGTGTGTGTGTGTGTGTGTGTGTGTGTGTGCGTGTGTGTGTGTGTGTGTGTGTGCGTGCGTGTGTGTGTACTTTGTGTGTCAGCCTACAAGTTCATAACTTACTACTGACTCCATTCACTTGACCTAATGATGTACAGTGACTTCATGTGGAGGTGGGATGATAGACAGAGTCATTCTCTAGTCACTTAAAAAATGTTAGGTTGTGTACAGTATCAACACATTATGTGGAAGTGTTCACAGCTATGTATTTCTCCCAAGGACAACACAAAGGACCCAGTCATCACTGTTGGACTTTGACTCTGACCATTGTCTGAAATATCAGCTGTGTCCTTCAGAAGCCTGCCGTAAAGCCCAGACACCAGACGTGTGTAATGTGTTCCCTCATGCAGCCCTCAGTAGAGGCCTCACACTCTACCTATCCCACAGCCTTTGGGCTCTACATTTGTATGAGGGATTAAGAATCCCTGGTCATTCAAGACATTGACATTTGAGTGAGCATTAGTGAAATTACAACTGCAGACGGATGATTTACAGCCTCACTCTGTCTCTTTGTGAGGAGCACGCAACGCTGTGCAGCCACATGCTGTGGCCAGGAGGGAGCAGTCTTGTGCCTGTCTATCTGTGTGTGTGTGTCTGTGTGTGTGTGTGTATCCGACTGCACGCATATGTGCGTGACTGTGTATACATGTGCCCGACTGCGTGTGTGTGTGCACGCGCATGTGTGTGTGGTTTGGATGTGTTCGAGAGGGCATGTGTGTGAGTTTGTCCCTGCTGCTGCTCTTGGTGAGCAGCACCCTTAGTTCTGCTTGGATGGAGGTATGAAGATTCACAGTGGGGAAAAGCGTTCTTTGTAAGGCAGGCTTTACCCAGTGAAGTGTCCCCATTTGAGACAGGGCACCCAGCTTATCCCCCAAAGCACCTTTGGGGGATAAGCTCCACTCCCAGCCTGCCCTGGCACAACCAGTGGGCATTCACACTGACCCTGGCACAGATGGGTCATACACACACACACTCACACACACACACACACACTCTATTTAAACGACTGTGTTAGGTCTTCCTCTAAGTGTAGGACCTTGTCTGTTTCTGTTCAGCGTTGTTGAATACATAGCATACCAACTGTTGCATAGATGTTTGGAGCGTGTCTGTGAAGTCTGCCGTAGTGGCAAGAAAATACGACTGAATTTACGTTTATTTATTTAAGTCCTTCAGGGTAACTTTCCTCTTTCATTTTGGCTCTGAGAAACAGCAAGCGGGTGCCATTGTGGTGGGAGAGATTAAGTTAGCATTGATCGCTTTATTGGTGTGGTTGGGTTGTCTCTCGTCTGAGGACATTTGATGTAAGCACAAACATTTGTCTTGTCTTTCTTCTTGTCTCTATCTCATCCAGAGATCATTCCTTTTTTACGTGCACAGTATAAGGTGCAGAGGAACTGCAGAAATGAGCAGAAGTCTTGTGTTGATCTGGCTGTGCTCCGGATGTTGTCGGGACATAAGTCAGCTATTATCACTCTCATTGGAGCTGTTGCAAGCAATGTTCCAATTTTAATCAACACCTAATTACGTATAATAATGCACATGTTCCAAATTGGCAATTACTATGTAGTCTGGTCCAACCGGTATGGATTCAACGTGTTTATTGGCAACAGCTCTGCTGCGTACTTCAGGATCTACCATCGATTCTGAAAGTCAATCACCAGGCACACATTACAGTTACTTTTTATGAGAGCTCTGCAACATTATGCAACTCTTCTTTTTCAGTTTGATGCCCCTTTCTTTGTTTATTGTGCTGAGCTGGTGCTATCCCCCTTGGACCTCATTGTGGATACGTTTGAGTGCGTCAATACTATAGTCTTTTGGCATCAGCCATCAATAGTCTGCCCATTAAAATGTGGAATTGCTTAACGCAACACAGCAAGATGCATTTCGCAGCATGGGGACGGGTATTTGCAAATAGATCAATGGCCTTTTACTGCTTTCTGAAACCATTGTCTGCCAGCAATTGGAAATCTTTTGGAGAGTATAGGGAAGGCAGAAAGAGAGACGCGGGGAGAGGCGAAGTGCCCCGACGCACAGACAAATTAATTACCCATATGAAGGTCTGCGAGATTTGTTTTTTGGGCCATTATCAAGTGACATTGCAAATGGTTGTTTGGCCCTCTCTAGGTAATGTAGCCTAAACAATGTCTGGCCCCGGCCATCATATGGATCATTAGCAGCTCGCCATGGGACTCTGGTCCTCTGGAGCTGCCCGGTGGGGGCTCCTGGGGGCGCTGCATGGGCTGCCCGTGCCAAGGGAGTAGAGGGAGGTAGGGGACGGAGGGGTGCCAGCCCACAGAGAGGGGAGAAAAGGGGGAACGCCTGTCACTCATTAGGGGTGGCCGCTCCACTGTGGAATCTTCTGAACAGGAACAGTCTCCAACCACCACAGTCCCAACAGCAGCTCCAGCACTAGTCAGCCATCAGAGCAATAGGAGAGTGTGCTGTACATTCACTACATTGAAAATATACTGTTAATACAAGTATGAAGTGCAATTTGTAACTTAATGTGGACTATTGGAACTGTGTATGGACATGGAGACACTGTGGTGGTGAGGTGTCCCTATCAGAATGGACATGGAGACACTGTGGTGGTGAGGTGTCCCTATCAGAATGGACATGGAGACACTGTGGTGGCGAGGTGAAGTGTCCCTATCAGAATGGACATGGAGACACTGTGGTAACGAGGTGAGGTGTCCCTATCAGAATGGACATGGAGACACTGTGGTGGCGAGGTGAGGTGTCCCTATCAGAATGGACATGGAGACACTGTGGTGGTCAGGTGAGATGTCCCTATCAGAATGGACATGGAGACACTGTGGTGGCGAGGTGAGGGGTCCCTATCAGAATGGACATGGAGACACTGTGGTGGCGAGGTGAGATGTCCCTATCAGAATGACATGGAGACACTGTGGTGGTGAGGTGAGGTGTCCCTATCAGAATGGACATGGAGACACTGTGGTGGCGAGGTGAGGTGTCCCTATCAGAATGGACATGGAGACACTGTGGTGGCGAGGTGAGGTGTCCCTATCAGAATGGACATAGAGACACTGTGGTGGCGAGGTGAGGTGTCCCTATCAGAATGGACATAGAGACACTGTGGTGGCGAGGTGAGGTGTCCCTATCAGAATGTCACCATGGATCTTTCTAGACCTGCTGCTGCTCTTGACACTGACCAAGCTAGTAATATGCCTTTGTCTGAATTCAATGTTTTACCTATATTGGTTCCACTATTATAGAAGATAATGGAATGGGACAGTTTTATGTTCTTTCTTTATGAGGTTCATAGCAAAATATGAGAAAAGAAAGAAAACATTTAACTTAAACCGTTTGTCCAATTTACTTGTCAACAAACAGACAAACCATTTTATTTCCCTGCATGTTTTGAATGTACTGTGCATAGCACAAACAAAAATGCATTTTTCCACCAAAATGAAAAACCCCAAACAACAAATTGGCAAGGTGCTGATAGGTTTATTGTACAGAGACCCTGCATAATGCCCTGTGTCAAAAAAGCAAAGTGAAATTTCCGGTTAAATATGCAAAATCCCGCCTGTCTATTGAATGATAATGGCCCAGCACCTTGTCGCAGGGTTGCTGACTCCGTTGGCTGGCCATCAAAGGCCTGTTGACTAACTTTGAAAAGACCTTGTGTTTCCTGACTCTGGGCTTTCCAAGATTGGACAAATGCAGCAAAAGAGGGGCGAGCGAGGGAGCGAGGGAGCGAGGGAGCGAGGGAGCGAGGGAGCGAGGGAGCGGAGCACCAGTCATGGCAACCCAGAGACGCCGGAGGGACAGTCGCCTTTGAAATGATAAAGACCCTTCTCTTTCTGCTAGACAGCCATTCCCTGAATATGGACTGACTGGCAGGATGCTGTCATGGGTTCATGTTTATAAAATGGCTGTGCTGTTTGTGTACAGCACATCCAGGGGGTCACGTTGCTACTGGAGTTAAATTCTTGAATGTTTTCCTGGAAGGTTCTGAGTATCCGTCCATGCTATAGCAGCACAGCAGCTGTATGATAGATGTTCCTCTGTGCACCACTGCTGCACTTACTGTAGTACCATTTAGCATAATCCTTAGTCTCACTGGGCCAGACCATTACATGAAACAAATATATACAATTGAAGTCAGAAGTTTACATAACCTTAGGTTGGAGTCATTAAAACTCGTTTTTCAACCACTCCACAAATTTCTTGTTTACAAACTATAGTTTTGGCAAGTCGGTTAGGACATCCACTTTGTGCATGACACAAGTAATGTTTCCAAAAATTGTTCACAGACAGATTATTTCACTTATAATTCACTGTATCACAATTCTAGTGGGGCAGAAGTTTACATACACTAAGTAGACTGTGCCTTTAAACAGCTTGGAAAATTCCAGAAAAGGATGTCATGGCTTTACAAGTTTCTGATAGGCTAATTGACATCATTTGAGTTAATAGGAGGTGTACCTGTGAATGTATTTCCAGGCCTACTTTCAAACTCAGTGCCTCCTTGCTTGACATCATGGGAAAATCAAAAGAAATCAGCCAAGACCTCAGAAAAAAATTGTAGACCTCCACAAGTCTGGTTCATCCTTGGGAGCAATTTTCAAACGCCTGAAGGTACCACGTTCACCTGTACAAACAATAGTACGCATGTATAAACACCATTTTAAGCCCCATATACAACCCACCACTGCGACCTGTATGCTCTCGTTGGCTGGCCTTCACTTCATAATCGTCACCAAACACATTGGCTCCAGGTCATCTACAAGACCCTGCTAGGTAAAGTCCCCCCTTATCTCCGCTCACTGGTCACCATAGCAGCACCCACCTGTAGCACGCGCTCCAGCAGGTATATCTCTCTGGTCACCCCTAAAGCCAACTCCTCCTTTGGTCGTCTCTCCTTCCAGTTCTCTGCTGCCAATGACTGGAACGAACTACAAAAATCTCTGAAACTGGAAACACTTATCTCCCTCACTAGCTTTAAGCACCAGCTGTCAGAGCAGCTCACAGATCACTGCACCTGTACATAGCCCATCTATAATTTAGCCCAAACTACTACCTCTTCCCCTACTGTATTTATTTATTTTATTTATTTTGCTCCTTTGCACCATATTATTTATATTTGAACTTTGAACTTTCTTCAAACTACAAATCTACCATTCCAGTGTTTTTCTTGCTATACTTTATTTACTTTGCCACCATGGCATTTTTTTGCCTTTACCTCCCTTATCTCACATCATTTGCTCACATTGTATATAGTCTTATTTTTTTCTACTGTATTATTGATTGTATGTTGTTTACTCCATGTGTAACTCTGTGTTGTTGTATGTTGTCGAACTGCTTTGCTTTATCTTGGCCAGGTCGCAATTGTAAATGAGAACTTGTTCTCAACTTGCCTACCTGGTTAAATAAAGGTGAAATAAAAAAAAATTAAAAATGGGACCACGCAGCCATCATGCCGCTCAGGAAGGAGACGTGTTCTGTCTCCTAGAGATGAATGTACTTTGGTGCGAAAGGTGCAAATCAATCCCAGAACAACAGCAAAGGACCTTATGAGGAAACAGGTACAAAAGTATCTATATCCACAGTAAAACGAGTCCTATATCGACATAACCTGAAAGGCCGCTCAGCAAGGAAGAAGCCACTGCTCCAAAACCACCATAAAAAAGCCAGACTACGGTTTGCAGCCGCACATAGGGACAAAGATCGTACTTTTTGGAGAAATGTCCTCTGGTCTGATGAAACAAAAATAGAACTGTTTGGTCATAATGACCATCGTTATGTTTGGAGGAAAAGGTGGAGGCTTGCAAGCCGAAGAACACCATCCCAACCGTGAAGCACGGGGGTGGCAGCATCATGTTGTGGGGGTGCTTTGCTGCAGGAGGGAGTAGTGCACTTCACAAAATAGATGGCATCATGAGGAACAACAATTATAAGGATATATTGAAGCAACATCTCAAGACATCAGTCAGGAAGTTAAAGCTTGGTCGCAAATGTGTCTTCCAAATGGACAATGACCCCAAGCATACTTCCAAAGTTGTGACAAAATGGCTTAAGGACAACAAAGTCAAGGTATTGGAGTGGCCATCACAAAGCCCTGACCTCAACCCTATACAGCATTTGTGGGGAGAACTGAAAAAGCATGTGAGAGCAAGGAGGTCTACAAACCTGACTCTGTCAGGAGGAATGGGCCAAAATTCACCCAATTTATTGTGGGAAGCTTGTGGAAGGCCACCCAAAACATTTGACCCAAGTTAAACAATTTAAAGGCAATGCCACCAAATGCTAATTGAGTGTATGTAAACTTCTGTCCCACTGGGAATGTGATTTTAATTATCTTTTTTTCTCACCTTTATTTAAGCAAGTAGGCAAGTTGAGAACAAGTTCTCATTTTCGAACGGCGACCTGGCCAAGATAAAGCAAAGCAGTGTGACACAGACATCAAGACAGAGTTACACATGGAGTAAACAAACAAGCCAATAACACAATAAACAAGTCAATGATACAGTAGAAAAAAGAAAGTCTATATACAATGTGTGCAAAAGGCATGAGGAGGTAGGCAATAAATAGGCCATAGGAGCAAATTTAGCAGATTAACACTGGAGTGATAAATGAGCATATGAAGATGTGCATGTAGAGATACTGGTGTGCAAAAAGAGCAGAAAAGTAAATCAAATAAAAACAGTAAGGGGATGAGGTAGGTAGATAGGGTAGGCAATGTACAGATGGGCTATGTACAGCTGCAGCGATCGGTTAGCTGCTCAGATAGCTGATGTTTAAAGTTGGTGAGGGAAATAAAAGTGATGAAAGAAATAAAAGCTGAAATAAATCATACTGTCTACTGTTATTCTGACATTTCACATTCTTAACCTCTCTAGGGGAGGTGGGACGAAATCGTCCCACACTATTCAACAGCCAGTGACAAATCAGAGCGCCAAATTTAAAACCACAAAATGTCATAAATCAAAGTTCTCAAACATAGGACTATTTTACACCATTTTATAGATACACTTCCCCTGAATCGAACCACGTTGTCTGATTTCCAAAAGGCTTTACAGCGAAAGCAAAACATTCGATTATGTTAGGAGAGTACATAGACACAAAAAACCACACAGCCATTTCCAAGCAACTAGCATGCATCACAAATACCCAAAACACAGCTAAATGCAGCACTAACCTTTGATGATCTTCATCAGATGACACTCCTAGGACATTATGTTATACAATACATGCATGTTTTGTTCAATCAAGTTCATATTTATATAAAAAAAACAGCTTTTTACATTAGCATGTGATGTTCAGAACTAGCATACCCACCGAAAACTTCCGGTGAATTTACTAAATTACTCACGATAAACGTTGACAAAATACATAATTATTTTAAGAATTATAGATACAGAACTCCTTTATGTAATCGCTATGTCCGATTTTAAAATAGCTTTTCGGCGAAAGCACATTTTGCAATATTCTGAGTACATAGCTCGGCCATCACGGCTAGCTAATTTGACACCCACCAAGTTTGGGACAACCTAAACTCAGAATTACTATTAGAAAAATTTGATTACCTTTGCTGTTCTTCGTCAGAATGCACTCCCAGGACTTCTACTTCAACAACAAATGTTGTTTTGGTTCCAAATAATCCATAGTTATATCCAAATACCGCCGTTTTGTTCGTGCGTTCAGGTCACTATCCGAAGGGTAACGCGCGAGCGCATTTCATGACAAAAAAAATCCAAATATTCCATTACCGTACTTAGAAGCATGTCAAACGCTGTTTAAAATCAATTTTTATGCTACTTTTCTCGTAAAATAGCGATAATATTCCAACCGGGCAACGTTGTATTCATTCAAAGACTGAAAGAAAAAATGGAGAAGTCTCATGAACGCGCATCTCCAGTCTCACTGTCCCCAGGCTGACCACTTACAAACTCTGCTACTGAACTTTGCCCAAAGACAGCAGACACCCCATTCCACTTTCTGACGGCTTTAGAGAGCCAATGGAAGCCTTAGAAAGTGTCACGTTACAGCACAGATGTTGTAATGTCGATAGAGATGCAACAGAAGGACAACAAATTGTCAGACAGGGCACTTCCTGCATGGAATCTTCTCAGGTTTTGGCCTGCCGTATGAGTTCTGTTATACAGTTTTAGAAACTTTAGAGTGTTTTCTATCCAAATCTACTAATTATATGCATATTCTAGTTTCTGGGCAGGAGTAGTAACCAGATTAAATCGGGTACGTTTTTTTATCCGGCCGTGAAAATACTGCCCCCTATACCACAACAGGCTAAAATTAAGTGGTGATCCTAACTAAGACAGGGAATTTTTACTAGGATTAAAAGTCAGGAATTGTGAAAAACTGAGTTTAAATGTATTTGGCTAAGGTGTATGTAAACTTCCGACTTCAACTGTATATAATAACACATATGGAACCATGTAGTAAACAAAAAAGTGTTAAACAAATCAAAATATATTTTATATTTAAAGTAGCAACTCTTTGCCTTGATGATAGCTTGGCACACTCTTGGCATTCTCTCAACCAGCTTCACCAGGAATGCTTTTCCAACAGTCTTAAAGGAGTTCTCACATATGTCCAAACTTTAGTCCGGTACTGTATGTCACATACACCAGATAGGTTCAGTGAAATGTGTTATTTTACAGGGTAAGCCATAGCTGTACGTTACCCCTGGAGCAATTAGGGTTAAGTGCCTTGCTCAAGGGTACATCAACAGATTTTTCACTTTGTCAGCTCGGGTATTCGAACCGATGACTTTTCGGTTATTAGCCCAACACTCTAACCACTAGGGTACCTGCTGCCCTAATCCTGATTTGGTAGAGCATGTTCCAACAAAGACACAGTCAGTCTGCATCCTGTATAATGCGTCATGCAGCTGTTATGTCACATGTATTAGAGGCATAATGAATGGTCTGTGTAGCTGCACTCGGCATGAAAAATGTGTGGCGCTCTCTGTAATCAATGCCGGAGCAATGTGAATTCATCAGGCCATTATTCTATTACGCTAATCATCTAGAGAAGCCGAGACAAACTACCAGCTCCACTCATGGCATTGATCATGTGTAGGTATTCTATTAAACCTAATAATACACTTTCTTTTGGCTAAATCACCCCTGCACATTCCAATACCAAATGACTTCTGTTCATTCTATTAAAGTGAAACTACTCTCAATTATGTATCATAGTCCTATTTTCTGATCCTAATGAAGATGAAACACTTTCATTATCCCACTTAATTATTCATATTTAACAAAGGTGCTGCGCCATCGCACTCCTTTTCGAGATATCTTCTTCTTCTTCTTCCAGTCCCTCCTCTCTGTAGCATGGCAAGCAATTGAACATAATCCGTTTGAGTCCATCCTTTGATGAAGAATGTGTTTTATGTTGACAAAGTTTTATTTGGGCTCCTCAAAGAATCCACCTGATCCTTAGTGAGGAGTCATTTTGAATGGGTTTATTTGGTATGAATGTCTCATGGCTGGTTGGAGTGCTGTGTGCCAAGGACAGTTAATTGAAGGTGAGTTGATAATGACCCAGCTGTCTCTGTGTTGTGGCCTCTCTCTCTCTGTCTACCATGTGTTCTCTGATAAGTAAATCACCTGTTTGGCCTGGCAGCGATAGACTTGTCACTTTCATGTCGCAGCCTATGCTGTGAGTGTGTGTGTGTGTGTGTGTGTGTGTGTGTGTGTGTGTGTGTGTGTGTGTGTGTGTGTGTGTGTGAACCCTTGGATGCTGGCTTGGATGCTCAGAACGGCCATGTCAGCAGCCCTCTGCCCTGACTGCCTAACATCAAACCCAGTGTCCAGAAATGCCCGCTACCTAAGTGCTGCTACATTCCTCTCCACCTCCCCTCTCTTCTTCTGCTTCTTTGACTCCACCCTTCTCTCTCTCTCTCTCTCTGTCTCCTTCCCTCCATCTCTCTCTCTATCTCTCCCACCCTCCGTTGCGTTGTGATTCATTAACATGTCTGAAGTGGACATGGCGGCGTGGACTGGAGGAGCGTCATCTGAATCAATGCCCCTCGCCTCCCAATCTGCCCTTTATCATGTTAATATGATTTCCATTGATGAAACACTTTTTCAAAATGGCATCCCTCTATGGTTTTACATATTGGCTTTTTAATTCAAGGCCCTCAGTGCCGCATCTTTCTTGTTGAGAGAGAGAGAGAGAGAGACACAGAGAGAGAGAGACACAGAGAGAGAGAGAGACAGAGAGAGAGAAACAGAGAGAGAGACAGAGAGAGAGAGCGAGCAGAGTGAAAATGAGACGGATGTTGCTTCACTGAGGAATTGACTGCGGGGCTGTCTTTCTGTGCGTGAGTCTGTGCGTGTGTGTGTGCTTGTGTGAGGGCGCGCATGTGTGTGATGCATGAGGGACAGTGTTTTTCCTGCTCTGTCGCTGATGAAGTGTGTTATGTCGTTAGGCCCAGCTCAGAGCAGAGCAGAAGTCCATCTGAACAACAGAATGGCAGAATGTCTGCCTCTGTAGGGCCAGTGGAGCAGCCCTACTAGTGCTAGTTAAACTGTTCTCATGGAGAGTAGTGTGTGCCTTGGCTGGCCTGTCACTCTCTCTTTCACAGCTAGCTAATGTCCTCACCGCCAGAACACTTTCAACTCCACTAGCCAGTGTTGCTACAAGTGTTAACAGTTTGTCTCAACAGTGAAGTTGCAGGAACAGTGTACCACAGTAATGCGTTTTAGCACTTAGATTTACAGACTTCTAAGCATTCTTACGGAGACGTATATGTGCTTGGCTTACTGGAGTTCATTTAACTCCAGGGGCCCTGTTGAAGAAAGCGGCAAAGAAGCATATTTCAACTATTATCCCCAAACATTGTTTTATGGATCAAATGAATCCAAAAAAGAATTGGTATAGTGCAAGACATCTTTTATTTTGGCCTAGCTGGAAACCACCAGTACTAGACAGAGTTTTACGTCTCACCACATCAGAAATGATCAATGTCTATGTCCGTTAGGAAAAATAACGACATCGTTATTCTGATCGGATTATGACTCCTATGAGCTCAGAAACCATATGCAGTATTTAGAGGGTTATGAAAATCATTACCTTCTTCCTTCAGGCGATTACCAGTTTCCATAACAACCCTTAATGAACACTCAGCCAATCACCTGATGCCAACCTGATTAGCTGCTATCGATTCATGTGCATCATCTCAGTCATCCTACAGCCATAACCACCTTGAAGTACGTTCTAGGCTGTCATTACGGAGTTGACACCAGTTACTGTATATATATATTGTCTTAGCTCTTGGTATTGACTCAGAGCTTGGAGGGACTCTCCATCATACATCTCTAGTATCTCAACAGAGAGCTGGGTAGATCTGTGTTGAGCTCACTGATTAAGCAATGGCTCTTCCCTCTGTTGCAAACGACAAGCTGCCAGGGACTTTGGTTTTAAATTGTGCAATTAGTGATCTGGCATGCTTTGCTTGGCTTCAGCAAGACTCAAATCCCAGGCCAGCTCCTCACTGATGCACAGTCGACAACAAATACTCCAGGAGAATTTTTCCGACAAATTTATCAGAGCCCGGGCTTTCAACTCGCTTTCCGACTACACTAACCTCGCTCAAATGCTTAGTTATTTACCATTTTACAGTTGGGTAAACAGTAGTGATTGAGGTTATGGTATCGGGTGCAGTGGCTGCAATGATATTTCACATTCAGAACAGCAAAACTCCAGCTACAAGGTGAAAGTAATCATTATGATGTTGGTACATCAGGCCTAGTCTGTGAATATCATGCCAGATAGAGACAGCCAGTAGCAGAGAAATCAAACTAGACCGAGATGAAATACAGGGTGTTACCGATTACATATGCAGAACATTCTATACATAATGTGGTCCAAAAAGGAGTATAAAATGAATGGAGTATGCCACAAAGGTTGTGGGTCTACATACCGGATCAGTTCCCCCTTGATCATGTTCCTCCTCATGTTCCTCCTCCAAAATTATTACGTAAAATAGTTGTGAAGGTCGGCATTATATATATATAACTTAACCTTAGATAACATTAAGAGAGTCTTAGATAATAGATTTAATATTTCATTTCCCCTTTGAAGTCATTGCCGGGAACATTAGAAGTTCAACAAGAATTTGGGAGAACTTGTTGTCACACAAAGATTCTTTTGACATGTATTTTTAATCACTAACTTGTTTGAGTAGAATCTTGGCAGCCTTCTAAACTGCTTTCATTTCAGCAGTGGTTTGATTCATGACTAAAGCCAAGCATCAGAAGCCTAGAGTCTGACCAGTTGGGATTTCATGTGCCTTGCCGATAGATAAAAAACTTGCAAAGTTGCAAAAGAAAATACTCTGAGTTACAAGTACCATTTCCCCATACATTCACAGCTTCACACTACAGCTGGGTGCTAAACATCCTGTTTCACGTCGACAAAAGTGTTATGGGGAATGGCATCACGCTACATGTGTAAGTAGATTTTTCATTGTTACCACTGTAGTGGTAACATTCGTATGCCTACATTTGCGTTAACCATTGCAAATGAGATGCATTTCTCTGCTTTTCATCAGGGACAAAACAACAGTATTTTTCTGTAACTCATTTGAGAGGAGCTGATATATTCTCTTCTACATGTACAGTGAGGGAAAAAAGTATTTGATCCCCTGCTGATTTTGTACATTTGCCCATTAACAAAGAAATTATCAGTCTATCATTTTAATGGTAGGTTTATTTGAACAGCGAGAGACAGAATAACAACAAAAAAATGTTATAAATTGATTTGCATTTTAATGAGGGAAATAAGTATTTGACCCCCTCTCAATCAGAAAGATTTCTGGCTCCCAGGTGTCTTTTATAGAGGTATCGAGCTGAGATTAGGAGCACACTCTTAAAGGGAGTGCTTCTAATCTCAGCTTGTTACCTGTATAAAAGACACCTGTCCACAGAAGCAATCAATCAATCAGATTCCAAACTCTCCACCATGGCCAAGACCAAAGAGCTCTCCAAGGATGTCAGGGACAAGATTGTAGACCTACACAAGGCTGGAATGGGCTACAAGACCATCGCCAAGCAGCTCGGTGAGAAGGTGGCAACAGTTGGTGCGATTATTCACAAATGGAAGAAACACAAAATAACTGTCAATCTCCCTCGGCCTGGGGCTCCATGCGAGGTCTCACCTCGTGGAGTTGCAATGATCATGAGAAGGGTGAGGAATCAGCCCAGAACTACACGGGAGGATCTTGTCAATGATCTCAAGGCAGCTGGGACCATAGTCACCAAGAAAACAATTGGTAACACACTACGCCGTGAAGGACTGAAATCCTGCAGCGCCCGCAAGGTCCCCCTGCTCAAGAAAGCACATATACATGCCCGTCTGAAGTTTGCCAATGAACATCTGAATGATTCAGAGGACAACTGAGTGAAAGTGTTGTGGTCAGATGAGACCAAAATGGAGCTCTTTGGCATCAACTCAACTCGCCGTGTTTGGAGGAGGAGGAATGCTGCCTATATGACCCCAAGAACACCATCCCCACCGTCAAACATGGAGGTGGAAACATTATGCTTTGGGGGTGTTTTTCTGCTAAGGGGAGAGGACAACTTCACCGCATCAAAGGGATGATGGACGGGGCCATGTACCATCAAATCTTGGGTGAGAACCTCCTTCCCTCAGCCAGGGCATTGAAAATGGGTCGTAGATGGGTATTCCAGCACGACAATGACCCAAAACACACGGCCAAGGCAACAAAGGAGTGGCTCAAGAAGAAGCACATTAAGGTCCTGGAGTGGCCTAGCCAGTCTCCAGACCTTAATCCCATAGAAAATCTGGGGAGGGAGCTAAAGGTTCGAGTTGCCAAACGTCAGCCTCGAAACCTTAATGACTTGGAGAAGATCTGCAAAGAGGAGTGGGACAAAATCCCTCCTGAGATGTGTGCAAACCTGGTGGCCAACTACAAGAAACATCTGACCTCTGTGATTGCCAACAAGGGTTTTGCCACCAAGTACTAAGTCGTGTTTTGCAGAGGGGTCAAATACTTATTTCCCTCATTAAAATGCAAATCAATTTATAACATTTTTGACATGCGTTTTTTTCTGGATTTTTGTTGTTGTTATTCTGTCTCTCACTGTTCAAATAAACCTACCATTAAAATTATAGACTGATCATTTCTTTGTTAGTGGGCAAACGTACAAAATCAGCAGGGGATCAAATACTTTTTTCCCTCACTGTATACTATGCTATAGCCTGCAAACCAATGGCATTCAAACAAATGGTATTCAAACCAACGGTGTTCAAACCAATGGCGTTCAAACCAATGGTATTAAATCTTTTTCACAATAGTTTCTCGCGACCCACCCCAAATCTAATGACACAACCATAAAATCGAATTTATCGTTCTCAAAAAACATTGTATATTTTTCCATTGCAGTTCCCCAGCGACCCCGACTTTGAATACCACTGCTGTAAAGGGATCTAGAGAGCTAGACGTACAGAACAGGTACCACAAACATTAAATGAGAGACTGCCATGACTGCCATGCAGCCTAGACACAAAGATATCAACACAGGATTTTAAATGGCTTCTGATTAAAAAAAAATATGTACAATATGAGATTTTGTTAGATAAACGTGTATAAAAATGGAGTCATCCAACACCACAACCAAAGTTTTGACAATGTCCTTGTATATTCTTCACACATCCAGTATCAGACACTTTTCCCTTGTCCTCAGCTATGTGTAGTCCAATCTATGATGCAATGTCCAGAGTGGGGCTCCTGGGGTTTTGGGCTGTAGTAATGCAGTGAGGAGGGAGCCCAGTGTGTTTGGACCGCTCGGCCCTGCTCTGTTCCCCTGCTCTACTCCCAAAGCAAACATAGCAATTACAGCCGCTGTCAGTCAGTGTCAGACACAGCATCTGTGATCAATTGTGACCGCTGGACCCTGGATATTAGACGTGTATGTATCATAGAACATGCAAGGGAGGTAAATCCTCCCCTAGCTATGTAGCTCTTCCAGGCCTGCCGTTCACTCTCCTCCCCTCCTCTCTCCTCCCCTCGTCTCTCCTCCTACTGGATCCAAAGGGGATCCATTTTGTGGGCTGCTTTTTCCCAAGCAACATTGGCGAGTTAGGTCTATGCCACTCAAAGCACAACCTCGTCTCCATCACCAAATAAACAAAACTAATGTTTTGCTTCCAGAGTTCCTTTAAAATATCTACCTAGTCTCATTCATGGTGCAAAACCTCTTTAGCAAAAAGCACCACGGCTCTAGTCACCCAGTAACACAGCAATATCTTTGCATCTCTGGCGTATCTTTATACCAATCTCCCTCAGTGGTAGCGAGTCTCTCATCCCCCCACTGTATAGAATGAGATACACAACATCCATACATTCGCACACAGTCTGGAGGGAGAGAGAGAAGAGAGGCTGTGTGTCTGTCTCAATCCCCAGCCTGGAGTATACAGTGTAAGTTAACAGCCATACACACTGACCTCAGAGCTGTTGTTTAATCATCAGGGCATTTTAATGGCTTGTCAGAGTAATGAAATATGGTTGGAGGCTACCTGGTGCAAACATTACTATAAATCCCTCTCACACAAGCTGACGCGGGGCTTAATGGTTATAAATCATCACTTTAGGGAGAGAAAAATGACAGCTATTAAAATAATGAATGGGATGATTAATTTTTCACATTAAAGATTAAAAGCTATGAGAGGTATCATTAGATATTTGAGCTGCCGTAAACGTTTGAAAGTGAGAGCTTATTTTCCGCAGTTTATGACGCCCTCCGTTTCTTCATTGTCATCCAAGTTTCTGCCCAAGTTGGCTGTCTGGGCTGCACTGACAGAGGCATTCCTTCCTCCTAATTTGTGCTGTTGTAAAAATGCTCAGAGGAGAAGCCTTGAAGAACAGTCATGGCTGCAGGCAGTACAGGGCCTCCACAGCCACTCTGCAGGGGCTCCCTAAGGCTCTCACAGGCATCTTCAAAAACTCCCAAATTATTTCACCCCTCTAAAGCTGTCAGGGCCGACTTAATAGGAACCAGAGGAAGTGATGGGGGCTAGTTTGGGGTTTGATTAAATCATGTTATCATGTTGGAATGCTATGAGCTGTTAGCTATATAATATTAGTGGGTAACTGTATTAGCAACTGATTATTCAGCCCTGTGCATACATGACATACTTAGGGAGAACGCATATGCACACACATGCTCAGTGGGCTTACATAAATCCCCATGTATAGACAACCAATGACAGGCTCTCTCTATCTCGTCGATGGCTCCCAAGAGAAGGTGCTTTATAGCACAACAATTCCTAATTCAGCTTTCACTTCTATGGGACCTGCCATGTTGTTCACACATACGGTATATCACCCAAATTGCAAGGCAAAAGATTAGAGGGAGAAGCATAATTAGAGCATTAATAACCATGCATGTTAGGGAACATAAGTAATTGAGTTTTTCATGATGAATGGGAACCCAAACAAGGCAGGAGAGAGTGAAAGGCCCCATTAGATATTCCAGGCATGGTTCAGTCTCAGTAGAGGCGTGAATATCACACTTTTCCCACTGTTGCCCAATTATTTTTGTGTTCCCAGGCAATGATAGAATTGCTTGTCCAACTGCAGCCTTCAAAGGGATAATCTAATCGTCTCATTGAAGCAACGGCTCCATTTGTTGGCACCGAAAGAAACATTGGTTAGTAAAGTGATCCGCTCAGAACAAAGCCAGGTATTTGTTTAGCTAACTAACTTATTTACAAAGCAGTGGGACATTTAAAGAACTCCTCTGGCATTCTGCGTGCATAGTTCCTTTTTCATTTTGGATTCTCTCACTCTTCCTCTCTTCCCTGTTATTTATTTCATCCCCTGTCACTGGAGACAGTTGTGATGGGTGCCCACACCTCCTTCATGTGTTTCCAGCTCTTCTCTCTGCTTCGTCTGCTAATGATCCAGGGAGACCAAATACAGGGCCGCGCTGGAACAAAATGGCCGCCAGAGCTCCCCGCTTATATCTCAGCCATCCCTCCCCAAATCAATTCTGACATTTCATTCTGCCCTTATAGAAGGTAATGGTGCATTCAGGGGTTGTTACCGATAATGTTGAAATGGTATTGCTTGGTTTCACTGAACAGACGAACTCTAACCTCTGCTGCTGAATGGTCTTTGGTTTTCCCTCCCCAGGTTGCCTCGCCTGCTATCTTGTGTTTTTTTTATGAATATCGGGCATAAATGTTGATATTTACCAAATTAAATATCTTTGTTGGTCCATCCGGGGAAACATCCCACTGGGCACACACTGGTTGAATCAACGATGTTTCCACTTAATTTTAATGAATTTACGTCGAACCAATGTGGAATTAACGTTGAATTGTGCCCAGTGGGATATGACTCGTCTTGACAGAAAACCAGTCATAGTTGTTCTTACCAGACTCTCTTTATTTCTAGCAGCAGAACTCTTTAAGTCAGTTAGTCAATATGTTGTTTCTAATATATTATTTACTGGCTTTGACTTGTTGTATATCAGAATGTCATGAACAACTGGTTGAGTTTTTGCAGTCATAATCATGTTGAGAGGAATCAGAGGCAGATGTCGAGGACTCATTTTACAGTGTTTATGCTTTCCTCCAAGTTTATGTAACATTCATCCATTCCCTGGTTTATTTATCCCCATTTGTACAGTCTCAACAATTAGTCAATTCCCAATCAACAACAGAGAAGAAATTGCTTTTAATTACTTTTGATAAATGACAAATTGTGTTGGCATGGCTCCCTGCAAATGCTTAATTGGGAGGAGGGTGGGGTGAGAAGGTGGGCTCAGCGAGATGGGATTTCTGGGGGGATGAAATCAATGCAGTTTTCTCTGTGGTTCACCGGCTGGGCTGCTGGGCCCCAGCCAACCTGAGGCCTGCTCAGATACACAGCTCAGCAGAAACATTCACAGTAGGAGAGCACTCACACACTTAAACAACACACACACACGCAAGCAGGCAGGCAGGCATTTGACTCGTTGAAAATGTCTGAGAAATGTAAATGTTTGCAACTGCCTTCCTTGGTCCTCCTGTCTAAAGTGAGGATGTGTTGCCTTGTGTCTACAGGGTTCGTTAGTATCAACAGTGAGTGAATCACCCAGCTTTGGCCCGTCCGGCGTTACCTGTACATGGAGACCCCCAGCTGGGCAGGTACGTCCCTCTGCCTCTCTCTCTCCAACACACACACACACTTTCTCTCTCTCTACCTGTCTCTCTATTACACACAAACACACACACACACACACACACACACACACACACACACACACACACACACACACACACACACACACACACACACACACACACACACACACACACACACACACACATACACTTGCTCTCTCTCTACCTGTCTCTCTATTACACACACACACACACACACACACACATACCCTAACCCTAACCCTAAAACAAACCCTAGCTCCTAACCCTAAACCTAATTCTAACCCTAGCACTAATTCTAACCTTAAGCCTAAACCCCTAGAAATAGCATTTGACCTTGTGGGGACTAACAGAATGTCCCCAGTTGGTCAAATGTTTGTTTGTTTATTATTCTTGTGGGGACTTCTGGTCCCCACAAGTATAGTTAAACTTGTCCACACACACACACACACACACACACACACACACACACACACACACACACACACACACACACACACACACACACACACACACACACACACACACACACTCTTATACTCTTTCTATTACACAAACACACACCCATACTCGCTCTCTCTGTACCTGTTTCTCTGCATGTGTGTGTCCTCTGTCATTACACCTTTGTGTGTACTTCTTTAAAACACCAACTTCAAGACAGTCAATCAACCTGATGTGGTCAGATAGCGGAAGACTAGCTCGGCTCCTCCACAAGGCTTTCATCCATATGGCCGTGGCCCAGGCAGGCGCCCATGTGTGTGTTCCCTGCTCCCCTGGCTGGCCTCGCAGGAGCCATACAGCAGGTGGCATTAAGGATCAATGGGCCTTCTCTCTCCTCCTCTCTCCTGCCCCTCTCTCTCTCTCTGCCAGTAAACCCTCTCTCCTCCCCTCCCCTGCCTCTCTCTCTCTGCCATTACATCTGCTTTGCTTTATCTTGGCCAGGTCGCAGTTGTAAATGAGAACTTGTTCTCAACTAGCCTACCTGGTTAAATAAAGGTGAAATAAAGAAATTAAATACAATTCCTCTCACCTCCCCTCCCCTGCCTCTCCCTCTCTACCATGAGATTCTCTCTCCTCCCCTCCCCTGCCTCTCCCTCTCTACCATGAGATTCTCTCTCCTCCCCTCCCCTCCCCTGCCTCTCTCTCTCTCTCTCTCTCTCTCTCTCTTGCTCTCTCCTCTCCTCACCTCCCCTGCCTCTCTCGCGCTCTCTCTTCTCTCACTCTCTGCCATTACCTCCTCTCTCCTCACCTCCCGTGCCTCCTTCTCTCTCTCTCTCGCTCTCTCTCTCTCTCTCTCTGCCATTACCTTTCCACTCCACAACCTCCAGCCTCGTGCCTCCACTGGCGAGGCCCAAGAGGAGCGCCCATTGCACCTTACCACATCACACTGGGATAAAGAGTGCTTTTTTCCATTAGTCTAATTGCTTGGTTATAGTTCTATATTATTTCGGTGATCAGCGGTGTGGTGTGGTAATGATGGACATCCAGTGCTCCTGTGTTAGCTGGTGGGTGTTGTGTTTCCCCCCCAAACTGCCCTCACACAGTGCTGCTAACTCTGCTCATACACGAAACAAGAGCCAAAATGCAGCTTCACGCTGATAAAAAAACAAGTATAAACAAAAAGACTCCCCAAATGTTTTGATGTAAGATTTTAATCAAAGAGCCTAATCTATTTGCATTCTCGACAGGTGCAACATTCCAATGATTTATGAAATAAACACTCGAGTTCTAGAGCCTGTTCATTTGCCGCTATTTAAAACAGACAATATGGTACTAATTGGCTCTAATTTACCTTGGCCTCTAGTTAGACTTTCTTATATAATCACGATATAAGTATAATGAAAATCTGTTCTCAAGGCAGTCTCGTCCCCTGTCAAACAGAGCTCATTGACTACGATATTAGATTTCTCCCTCCTGCGCACTTTGTTCTTCTCTGTGTGTCAGCAGACCTCTGAAGAGCTTATTTTCACTCATTTCTAGGAAATATGACTCTGTATTACTCCTGGATGTGAAGTACCAGTGCGCTATATTGGTACAAATGGAAGGCTTCCCCAATCAGCCATCACACTAGAAGCTTTCAATCAGCAGGCCGAGAAGATAGAGATAACAATGAGTTCATTTAGCCACAAAGACTTTCTCGTTGTATTTCTAATATTCCTTCATGAGATAATATAGTAGGCCTCCCATAGTAACTGGTTCAACTGTTAGCTAGGCTTAGTGTGAGGCATCTGGTCCGTGGTGGTCTAACCGGTCCTAAACATCTCACTCTGCAGGGTTCACCTGTGGGATTCCTTCAAAAATAGACCACTTCCCCTCTGTCTGTTTTTGCGGCTATGATTGTTACAGCCACACTGATTATCTTCCTGCTCTTATTTCACTATTTAAAAGGGGCAGGGATAGAAAATCCTTGGCGTTATTTTTTTTCTCCAGGTGTGGGTATTGATCTTTGCCTTTGCTGCAGGGGAGTCTGTTCACTTAAAAGGTCCACTGATGTAGCAGGGCGTATTAAACAAATAGCCACAGAACAAGGCCACAATCGCTTTGAATCATGGACGAGGTTGGCTGTCTCAGAGCACCGCCGTATCAAATATGAAACACTCCGCTAACAAGGTGTGTAATCTATTTTAATCACATCATCTTTTATCAGACAAGGAGAAGGTTGAACATAACTAAGGGAGAAATGGTGGGGATTTGGGGGGGTGAATTGTATTTTGAAATTGAATGTGACGGCTGGAGAAGGAGCTGGATTCTCTATGCATGGCTTCATAATGAAGCCGGCCAAATGGTCAGTTATGGCTAACTGTAGTGGTAGCTGGAGAATAGGAGTAACGTGAGGGGTAATTCAGTGCCAGTAATACATTCACCTCATAGGGATGTTAGCTGGTGGTAGACGTGGATCAGGAGCTGTGGGGCTGCTGTGAAGGTTGTTATTTCTCTCTCTGGTATCACTGTACTGGCAGATGAACATTGAAAACATTGAGAAGTTGTAGGTTATACAGGGACTCTCTCCTCCTCAGGCCCTGCGGCAGAACACCATCTATTCTGCTGTTATACCACCCCTGTACAGCAACACATTTCCTCACATCTCATATTATTTCCCCCTCTCTCTCTTCCTTTTCTCCATTGGGTTCTGATTCTCCCTCTCTTTCTGTTTTATATACGGTGCTTCTCTCTATCACAGACACACATACACGGATGGACACACACACCGGGATGTAACACTGTGTTGATGATGGGCAGAGCTGAGGGAATGACTTGTGCTAGTCATCACAATTCAGGCAATCATCTGTTATATACATCTCACACTGGCTGGGCTCATGGGCTAGTGTTTTCAATTGTCTTTTTTCCTCCAGTCATAAATTGTTCCTGACACTCTGACACTATACTAGGTTATGAATATATGAATATGTAGCGACGACATACAACCCACAGGTCAGACAAGTTAATGGATAAAGAACCAAATTATAGACCTCCATAAGAAATACCACTTGTGGAATTGGTAGATAGACAGTACTAAAATCTTCTTATTGACATGAGGTTTTACATTTGAAATAATTTTAAACTCTAAATACACCTTACCAATAGCAATGCATTGATTTTAATCCGAATATGCCATTCAAACTGTGTGATATTATGGTCCTTTCAAAGTAAACACCCAATACATTTCTAAATTCAAAATGGAATTGTTCAGTATCTCTTCCTCTGTTCCAGTCTCTCTCTTTCTTTCTCTCCATCGTCTTCTTGGTCTCTCACTCACATATAATTAGCTTACTTTGTGATTAATACTTTAGATTTCACCGATTTTCAAAATTCCTCCTGTGTTACCGCTGGCAGTGTTTTCCTCAGCCCCATCCCATGGCCGTAGGAGCTCCTCCACAGTGGAGGGGATTGGGGGAGAGGAGGAGGACGGAGGGGGGTGCCTGCATCTTTAAAAGTGCGGAGCGAGGGAGCGGGCGGGCGGCTAGCTGGATTGTGCTGACGGCAGGGCTTTGGTTCAGAGCATGCCCATTAGAGGGAGCCATAAATCCTAGGCTCTCCGGGCCTGGCTGTGTCAGCAGTCCACTGAATGAATTGATTTTAAACGCCACCGAAAAAAAGCCTCTTTAATTCAACCTCCAGCAGAAACCTCTTTTCTCTCCCTCTGCTTCTCAATTCAGAAGTGTCATTGAAAAGGAGTGAAGTCCTGAAACACTGAACCTGTCAGCAGCAACAAGCCCTGGGCTACAGCCTCAGTCCCTCCACACACCTGTGATTTACAGGAAAGGGGGAAACAACAACACGCCACAAACCAAATGCATCATCTTAAATTCCAAACAGGATTTGTTCTTTCCCTCCAATGTTCAGTCCTCTTTTTAGATTACGGCGAGAGAAATGAGACATACCGTAAAAAATGTGCTCGGGCATTTGAATTTCAAATGTGTTCGATTTGGAAATTGATGTATGTGTTTGTCAATTTAGGAGCAGCATCCATGTGTGCATGCATTTATATATTATCAGCATCAATGAAAAGCTGTGTGTCGTTGCCCTCCCCTCTCGTCTCTGTACCCCCATCGGGGTGCCTGCCTGTGGTGTTGTGAGGGGCCTTAGTATGCTAACCATCACATAAAACACAGCACACATGTACTTAAACAAACACACTCACACTTTCATGCATACTTACACTAATTATGTGCTCACACACTTACATTATGCTTAAACACACACATGCATGTATACACACACTTTTACTCTTTCACACACACACACACACACACACACACACACACACACACACACACACACACACACACACACACACACACACACACACACACACACACACCCGGTATGTGCCAGCTGGAAGGGGTCATCCCCTGCCGTGCTGCCCTTTGTGTCCTGCTCTGTGGTAATGCTTGTTGGACCCTTTACCGCTGCCGTTGTGTGACAGCGTGGGTGCATGCACTGGGCTCTGCTCCGCTCTGCACCGCTCCGCTCTGCGTGGCACAGCGCCGTGTGGTGAGGTATTCCCCAGAGAGCCCAGCAGCAGAGGCAACAGCAGGGACTTCCTGAGAGCAGCGTGGCCAGGCAGGGTGAGGACTGACCCTCGTAAAAACCCCAGCCTCAGCCGACTGATGTGGAGCAGTGCGATGAGAGAGAGAGAGAGAGAGAGAGAGAGAGAGAGAGAGAGAGAGAGAGAGAGAGAGAGAGAGAGGAGAGAGAGAGAGAGGAGAGAGAGGAGAGAGAGAGAGAGAGAGAGAGAGAGAGGACTGGAGGGAACGAGAGAGAAGGCAGCATCCTCTCTGGCTCATTACACTGTTTAAAGAGCCGGCGCCTCTGAATCACCTGCCCAGCTCCACGCCTCAAATAAGCCCAGCCACCAGGGATCATACATCAACTTCTCCATCAGTCCCCCGGTGCCGCTTTCTCACCATTCTCCCCCTCCCAATCCAACCAGCCACATAGCACATTCACATGTATGGAATTCAGCTGAACAGATAATGCAGAGAATCAAACAGAATACATTACCCAAGCGCCAAATTATTGAGTAATGCAGAGTGAATATAGGAGTGTGACAATTTAATGTGCCTCATCATGTAAACCTGTTAATTGAATGTTTTGCATATACGCCAGGCAACATCCATGGCCTGGTTGTGTTACATGAACAGCCTTAATGCTCGGTTCTTCCTCATCTCAAAAGCACACTTTCTCATGCCTAATTACCCCTAGGCTCTGGGCTGGAGGAAGGAGCGACTGGCGACGTATTACGATACAGATTGCGAGTATATTTCACTTTGAAAAATGGGCAAAGCACACAGGAGTAAGGGCTTGATTACAAGGAGCGGGGCATAGAGCCTCTACATCTTCCTCCTTCCTCCCCTCGTTTCAATTATGGCTGACTGGAGGCCTGCTGCTGCCACCATCCTCGAATAAAACTAAAATATGATAAAGCTGGAATATCAGGCCCGCCACTGATTGAACCCCCGAGCCATATAAGGGCTGTGAGATACTCCACACGTAATTACAACGTTTGCCAATATTTTTTGACGGGGGGTTCAACATGGATATGAGCGAGGGGGGTGGAAGTAGGGGTGGGTGGTGGGGGGGCATGAGCAGTGCTTATGACACATGATAAAAGCACATTTCATTCTGACTTCCCTGAGGATAAGAAGAAACTTGCCTGTGTATATCCGCTCCACTGTCTTCTTCCTCTGCATAAGTGTACTGGTGTTGTTTTGAAGTTGGAGGATCATTACTCATGTGTAAGATGCATAAGCTCAGAAGATCTGCTGTCATAACACTGCAGACGGTGGTGCCGTGAATGCAAAAGAGATGCAACTTTCTCTGGATGTAGAAAATTGAATATTAAGCTATATCATTTTAAGCACACAATAAAAACATGTCATTTCATCCAAACTAGCATTCCTCATCATAACAGATGGGACTGAGAATGTAGAGTAGAGATCTGTGCTCTCTCTCTCTCTGCCATGTTCTCTGAACAGTTACCCTTTACGCCCCCTGACCCCCACAGATGTAGGTGGTGTCTCCCTGATGGCAATGTTAATCACAGTCCAGCTCTCTGACATGCCTGGTTCCCACCGCCCCCTATCCAGCACCCCCCACCCATGTCAGAGTCAGGCTCTACCACACACAGCTTTACTAGGGGAAGCCTCTGCCAACATGGAAAGCTTCCCGTTCACATTGTGAGCTTGATAAGGATAGTGAAATGATAGAGACTAGCCACTGAATAGGCTAGTGTTGGTTTTGGCTGGTGTATTAAATAGCAACAACTGGGATGGTCTGAAATGTGTAAATGTATTTTCTCTCTGGTCCATGGCCAATATGGAGAGGTATCAGAGGATTCTTGTTGTTTTGAGTGTTGGATTGTGTATATAATACAGCTAGCTGCCTTTCAAAGTGAATGAGGAGATAGATCTCTCCGCTGAGGGAAGAGCGTGCCGCCACGGCAGAATCACAGTGGAGAGAAATCCAACCCTCTCGTTCGTCCCACTATGAAGGATTCAATCACACATCTGGCCCACTGACCCGTCCCCTCACACACTAACAGCCAGGCTGGTCTCCAAAGACCAGAGACGGATCACAGGAAGGGGAGATGTGTGGAAGCTAGAGCATGCCACCTCTCAGGACTTCTATCATAGGAGAAATTGAGAGTTGTCGCAGTGGAGAGTGACTAGCATGGTGGTGCGTTGATACATTGACACAGTGAATGTCTTGGACAGTGCAGTAAAAGTGCTGAGGTTGAAATGAAGCTGTTATCTCTGGCATGTATCACTAGGGAGGCAAGAAGCACTGGTGCAAAGGCCTGTTTGCTTTACTGTTATTGTCTCTGTGTGTTGGTCCCCTTCAAACAACCCTCAGGTTCAGCTCTTTTCTAGCATCACACACATTTCCCTATATATTTTTAACCCTAACCCTTCCTCTGACACCACCTTGTATGAAGGTCCTGAATGGCAGGAAGCTTGGCCCCAGTGATGTACTGGGCTGTACGCACTACTACCCCCCTCATACCAGGCGGTGATGCAACCAGTCAGGATGCTCTCGATGGTGCAGCTGTATAACGTTTTGAAGATCTGAGGACCCATGCCAAATCTTTTCAGTTTCCTGAGGGGGAATAGGCATTGTCATACCCTCTTCGCGACTGTCTTGTGGGTTTGGACCATGACAGTTCGTTGGTGATGTGGACACCAAGGAACTTGAAGCTCTCAACCTGCTCCACTACAGCCCCATCGATGAGAATGGGGGCGTGCTCGGTTCTCCCTTTTTCTGTAGTCCACAATCATCTCCTTTGTCTTGATCACATTTAGGGAGAAGTTGTTATCCTGGCACCACACTGCCAGGTCTCTGACCTCCTCCCTATAGGCTGTCGTTGTTGGTGATCAGGCCTACCACTGTTGTGTCGTCGGCAAACTTAATGATGGTGATGGAGTCATCCTTGGCCATGCAGTCATGGGTGAACAGGGAGTACAGGAGGTGACTGAGCACGCACCCCTGGGGGGCCCACGTGTTGAGGATCAGCATGGCAGATGTGTTGTTACCTACGCTGGCTACGGAGAGCATGATCATACAGTCGTCCAGAGCAGCTGATGCTCTCATGCATGCTTCAGTGTTGCTTGCCTCGAAGCGAGCATAGAAGTTATTTAGCTCGTCTGGTACGCTCGTGTCACTGGGCAGCTCTCGGCTGTGCTTCCCGTTGTATTCTGTAATAGTTTGCAAGCCCTGCCACATCCGACGAGTGTTGAAGCTGGTGTAGTACGATTCAATCTTAGTCCTGTGTTGACGCTTTGCCTGTTTGATGGTTCTTTGGAGGGCATAGTGAGATTTCTTATAAGCGTCCGGGTTAGAGTCCCGCTCCTTGAAAAAAGCAGCTCTACCTTTTAGCTCAGTGCGGATGTTTCCTGTAATCCATGGCTTCTGGTTGGCTTATGTACGTACGGTCACTGTGGGGACGACATCATCGATGCACTTATTGATAAAGCCAGTGACTGATGTGGTGTACGCCTCAATGCCATCGGAAGAATCCTGGAACATATTCCAGTCTGTGCTAGCAAAACAGTCCTTTAGCTTAGCATCTGTGTCATCTGATCACTTCCTTATTGAGCAAGTCACTGGTACTTCCTGCTTGAGTTTTTGCTTGTAAACAGGAATCAGGAGGATAGAGTTAGGGTCAGATTTGCCAAATGGAGGGCGAGGGAGATCTTGTTACACATCTCTGTGTGTGGAGTAAAGGTGGTCTAGGGTTTTTTTTCCTCTGGTTGCACATTTAACATGCTGAGGTAAAATACATTTAAGTTTCTCTGCATTAAAGTCCGCCACCTCTGGATGAGCATTTTCTTGTTTGCTTATGGCCTTATACAGCTCATTGAGTGCCGTCTTAGTGCCTGCAATGGCTTGTGGTGGTAAATAGACAGCTACGAAAAATATAGATGAAAACTCTCTTGGTAAATACTGTGACCTACAGCTTATCATGAGATACACTACCTCAGGCGAGCAAAACCTCGAGACTTCCTTAATATTAGATTTTGTGCGCCAACTGTTATTTACAAATAGACACAGACCGCCACCGGAGGCAGCTGTTCTATCTTACCGATGCACCAAAAACCCACCCAGCTGTATGTTATCCATGTCGTCGTTCAGCCACGACTTTGTGAAAGATAAGATATTACAGTTTTTAATGTCCCGTTGGTAGGATAGTCTTGATCGGAGCTCATCCATTTAGTTATCCAATGATTGCACGTTGGCTAATAGTATTAATGGTAGCGGGGACATTACTCACTCACCGTCGGATCCTTACAAGGCAGCCGACCTACGTCCCCGATATCTCCGTCTCTTTTTCATGCGAATGCTGGGGATTTGGGCCTTGTCCGGTGTCTGAAGTAAATTTTTCGTGTCCGACTCGTTAAAGAAAAAATATGTCGCTGTCCTGATATCCAGAAGCTCTTTTCGGTCATAAGAGATGGTGGCAGAAACGTTATGTACAAAATAAGTTACAAATAACGTGAAAAAACACACACAATAGCACAATTGGTAGGAGACGGTAAAACGGCAGCCATCTCCTCCGGCGCCATCTGCATACATTATTTTGGGCCGATCCGGTGATAAGTTTGCTCATTAGAAGTTGGGAGGCTCATAACGTTCTATTTATCTTCTTCTTCCTGAAACGACAGTGAGCAGTGAGTGAGGGGATCCTAGTAAGGTGGAGATGCTAGCTCTGTCACTGGAGGTATGTTGACACCCCATGAGTAATCTGGTGCATGCTAAACAGAGGGTCGAGGTGTCACTGGAACACCTCAGCAACTGGCACATGGGTAATTACTCTTCCAGCGTGGGCGCGGCTCAACATTTTTGAACCTTTTCTTTCTCCAATCATAGTTGATGGATTGAGTGGAAGAGGGCGATCATCTGGTTCTTAGCAGGCTCACTGAGCGTGGTAGGCCTCCGTTGATTAATGATATCTGCCGCAAGTCACCAAAAGTGGAAATTAAGTATTTCTGTTTAAATGTAACATTTGTCTCCTTTGCTCGTGTTGAGAAAGGCATTTGTCAAAATCCCCAGCTTTGGCAAAAGGTGGATTTCCTCTGGGAGCACGCTGGGAATTACTCCCTACTTTCACATTAATGCCATTCAGTGTTCCCTGTTTTATTTCTTGAATCTACTTTCACCCATTGGCCTTTGCCGGGTATTTTGAATATTGAACCGTTATTTAACACACAGTTCAGGTTTATAGCCACTGCTACCACTGCTCCCTTTGACAGTTGAAAATTAGATATGTTTAAAAAACACACAGAAAAGTGGGGAATGACCTTGAATGTCTGAATGAAAGTGATTCAAGATGGAATCTCCCTGTGTTGGGCACAGGGGGAGTGATCTGGTGGCAACCCTGGTTGAGTTGGGTTACAGTTATGGTGATAGTGAGCCTGTCATGCCGGAACAGAACCAAGCCTCTGGGTAGACTAATGGTTCTAGAATCTGGCCAGGGTCCAGTTCTGCCCCATGCAGCTACTGCTTCTTCCTTCCGTGGCTGGGATATCATTACCTCCAATGTGTTACATCAGACTCGCTTGGTCAGGCTCTGAAACAGTCAATACTCCACAATTTAGAAAATCAGCCAAGTTTGCAGAAACAAAGAGGCAATATTGGAAATAAAGACGGATGTATAATCTGACGCCAGGCGTTTTTTCATGGTGGGTGAATTATTTGTTGTCCGGAAGGAGGGGACATACACGTGGGGCGGGGCGAGGGCAAGGAGCCAGCCAGCCATCTGTCAGGGGTTAGAGGAGGTGGTCAAATGGCTCGAATAAATGTTCAAATCACAGCGGCCAACTACTGACCCTCCGCGTTTCATACAAGCACCCTTTACTTTTCCCATCAATGGAAATCTAATTGCTTGAAAAGCGATCAATGGAAACTAAATTGGTTTTGTGTGGAAGCGAGCATGCAATAAGCTCTGAGCTGTTTTAATGTGTGTTGGTTTTGCATCTTAAATCATGGTAATTTTTGGAGTGGGGCCCCGTTCCGTTCTCCTGAGAGGGGCTCAACCTAGGTAGCACCCAGAGACTGCGGTGGGAGCACTCAATCAAGCCTCTAATAAAAATCACAAGCTTAATTGCTTTTCCAAACTCATAAATCCTGCGACTGTATGTGTTAATCTTTTGCATTTCTCTGTAGCAGGGAATGCATTTGGTAGGTAATGCAGCAGAGGCTCATTTTGGAGGGGCTGGGAGGTAACAGGGAACTCCTCCCTGCAGGAGCTGCTGTGACCTCTGATAACCCTCCAGTGATCTGATATGACTAATCCCCTATAATCCCTAATACACTCCTTAACATGCTCCTAACTGACAGCAGTCGATATGGGTGCATTTCTCTGTCTTATCGCTGATCTCTTTGTCTTTTGTATGCTGCTTCTCTCTCTCAGCAGTCAGAACCCGCCACGCTGCTCTCCTCTCTCCCCCTGACCAAGGAACAGTCGCACATCTACATTGATGTCACACATTTAAGTTCCTCTACTCAGTGACTCTTGATAAGCTTAGACTAGATCAGAGTCTCGAAATTGAACTGACTAATTGGTTAGCACAGGTCTGGAGGCAGACAGAATGCCAACTACTCAGGCACAACGGGGGAGCTCAGAATGAGGTCTTATTTCGTGGTAGCACAGCAAAAAACGACTTTCCACTGTTTTCTCTTCTGCCATGGCCAGCTGGATGTCTTGTCAGAGAGGCTTGGATAAGGGTGTTACCCCTCTGACCTGTAGTGTTCGAGGGAAGGTGCATAGCGTTAGAAGGCACTTGAAGGAATGGTCTCCACTGTGTAATTTATGGATGTCTCTGAGATGTATTCCAGCCCAGGTCTCCTCTTCTCCATCCCTCAGGTGCTTATCTATCACTTATCAGGGAAGACAGAGCATCAGCCCAGGTTGTATTTCTGTCTGCTAGTGTAATTACATTGTAACTGATCTAAGGACATGGACAGTACATGTGCAGTAACTTCTCATGGTCCAGTCTCTCTGTGTTATCGGTGATACTGTTACTCTAAATAAACAGTTGTCCTGGTGGAAATCTCACACAGGTCTGCACATGTTGTATGTGTCTGGAAATGTAGTAGAGAAATATTGAAATGGAGAATGAATGAACTCCTGTCTGTTTGATTGAGTCCTTTTTTAGAAGGTCATACCAAGTGTTATAGTAAAAAATCTAATCTAAAAAAAGTTATTTGTTTACTAACAGTCATTTGTAATCATAATGTATAAAAACACCACTGACAGCAATGCATACATGTCAATAGCTGTTTTATTGGAATTCATGTTTTTTATTTTCTACCGAGACCTGCTGTTGCAGTATAAGCCCAAGCCCCCTCACAACAAACAACCAGGCGTTGTATCATTCCAATCACACATATTAACCAACTCTCGCCACCCATCAATCTTTCCTCAGCCATTTTTGAACTTATGCTGAAATGATGTTATAAATGATGGTTTAAAAAATCCCCACATTTTTCATTGTTGACAATCTAACGGCTTCTCTGATGCTATCCATATACATCTGTGTGTGTGTGTGTGTGTGTGTGTGTGTGTGTGTGTGTGTGTGTGTGTGTGTGTGTGTGTGTGTGTGTGTGTGTGTGTGTGTGTGAGAGAGAGAGAGAGTGTTTGTGTTGACGTGTGTGCATGTGTATGTGCTGCAGTCACCTTAGGGAAATAACTAATCAACCTTTCACCAGCAAAACACCTGTACCAGGAACACAGCGTTTCCCTCATCAGGTTATGTCTGTATCTTAGCTCATATACCCCCGGGTTGCAGATTCTACTCATTTAATTTGACTAATCTCTATCATTCATTGTAATGTGTAAAATTCTCATATTATGCAGAAGGCTCTGCCCGGTACTGAAGAGGTATAGCTGTGAAACTATTGCATGGTTTGTCCATAGTGTTGAAGCTCCTGAAGCTCCGGTGCAGTCTAATGTAAGTATGCAGCTCTCCCTCATGATCCCTCATTTATCATTTTGACACCGGCTACTTTTTTGAAGTGGAGAAAAATGTTGCAGTCAGCTCTTCCTTTGGTCTCGGAAAATGTGTGTGAGAATGAGTGTGTGTGCTTGTGTGCGTGCGTGTGTGTGTGTGTGTGTGTGTGTGTGTGTGTGTGTGTGTGTGTGTGTGTGTGTGTGTATGCAACAGTATGATTAAGTGGCTAGGTAGACATACAGCTGTTTTTTTACAGTACATGTACACCATACCAGGGTTGTACATGTCATATATGCTAGTGAGTAGGCTACCATTATTTAATTCCATGTTTGTCTTCATAATGTTTTCCACAAAATCCTTGAAGGTATGAAATATATCTTTGGCTGTGAATGCCACTGTAAATGAGGAAAATATTTCTTACAGTAAGTAGTTCACAGTCAAAGGAGAAAAAAGGTTTAAAAATATTTGTTTTCAATTTCTCTCTCTGTCATAATTGTCTAGGTATCGGAATCAAAACATTCTCTAGCTTTTACATTTTACAGTTGAATTCAATGCCACTCAGTCAAAAAGTAACTTAAGTCTATAGCAGGGGTGTAAAGAACTAAGTAAAAATATTTTGAAGTAGTACTTAAGTAGTTTTTTGTGGCATCTGTACTTTACTATTAATATTTTTTCCAACTTTTGCTTGTACTCAACTACATTCCTAAAGAAAAGAATGTACTTTTTACTCCATACATTTTCCCTGACACCCAAAAGTACTCCTTATATTTCGAATGCTTAGCAGGACAGGAACATTGTCCAATTCACACACTTATCAA